>NW_008583662.1:3921-9119 GCF_000691845.1 Merops nubicus | reverse complement strand
GGAAAGAGAAATAACAGGTCATGGACTATGATATCCTTGTTTGTGGGTTTTGATTGTATAGTAGTTGGTTTGATGTAGTTAGTTGTGGTTTACTTCTAAATATTGTCCTTGGATCTAGTAAAAGTATTCAGTTTCTTTCTGATCAGCTCCCCAAATCCTAAGCTTTAATAGTCTAAGTACATTTCCATATGTGTAATTTGGAACAACATTTGGCATGCTTGTGAGGGATGTAATGAGTTTGAATAATACATATATATTTTTTTAAATGAAATTATTTTTATTTGTGCCTTTATTTCCCTTCTATATAGATCAAAATGCAGTTGGTGATTGTCATGTCTGAATTTCATTTGAGGGTATTTGCTTAAATGTTGTGAGGAAATAAGTGACATGCTGTTGGTTTTAAACTGTTTCATAATAGGCCAGATGATTCTTGTAGCATTGCTTTATGAATAGCAATTGTGAATTAAGGTAAAGCATAAAACTGTTAATGTGCATTTAATCACCAAAAAAATGTCTAGTCTGTATTCTGCAATGTTTACTTGGCTGTGCAAACTGAATGCAAATGAAAGAGAAGAGGATTGTATGTGGAGCTCCTCTTGTTTTGATTAAGTTAAAACCTTATTTGTGACATAGTGGCTGTCCACCCCCTGAATGCCTCAACACTCAGACTTCCACTCCTCTGCTGTTCTAGTATTTTTTTAAAATGGTATTCCATTATCAGAAATTTAATGATTGACCTAGGCTGATTTCACAGTCTGAATGTATAAATCATGCACAGTTTGATTTCTTTTAAAATCTATTAACGCTTTTCTCAGATTGTCTATGGCAAGTGGATACATCGATCAAGGGATCCATGCGAATACAGAATTGGCATTGCCAATGAGTATTCTTTGAAATAAATACTTCTGCAGAGCTGAGTCTGTTTCTGAGGCATTTGTTAAACGAATTGTAAAACTAGCTCATGAACAGGCATCCGTCTCTATATGATCAGCATAAGCATTGCTCATTTCCTGTCCGCTCTAAACTTTGGGAGTCTGAGAATTTATTAATGTGTTTAAGAACACCCAAGGCAAGTCAGCTGGCAAATCTTGAAGTGACTTGAAAGCTGCAAAGTTCAACAAGTGAGTTCGTGAAAGCTATCTTGATTGTTTTCTCTCTTCTTGGTTTTAAATTCAATGTTCTTTGGGTAGATTTTTGTCTGTCTGTAGTTACTTTGCAGTGAGGACGTGCACTTACAATGCTATCTCTTCCTCACATGTGGTATAAACATTTTCAGAGTTCTTCCTCTTTGCATTTTGGACCTTAAGACCTCACAGCTAAATCACTCGGCTGCTAACATGCTCAGGAGTGACTGAAAAAAATGTACAATCTACACTTCACTGCTCGTAAGGATTTGTGGACTATAAATCAAGCTCTGCAAAATAATCCAATAGACTTTCAGTACAGAATAACTTTATTACAAATGATCCTTTCCATGAAAACCTTGGAATACTAACAGCCTATCAGCGATCCTTGTGTTCAGGGATGAACAGTGGAAGAACTGGAGTGTGTCAGGGCCAAATTTGAAGATAACTGAGTGTTCCTTCTTTAGATAAGAGCTGGATCTTTCCACTAAACAAAAATATTCCAACGCTTCTGATAGTACTACATCCCAACCTCTTGAAATTCTCTCCTGCCTCCTCATATCTATATAGTGATATTGACACAACGTGGTCATTGAACTTCTGAATGTCACTTGTAATTATGTTTGGGTTCATTGTTAATTTTAATCCCTTTCAGATATTATTACTGCCTTTTTTCCACTTTTCATGCTTTTTCTTTCTGTTCCTATAGATGTATCCTTCTTTTACTTCCTGCCTCTTCAGAGGATCATGGTCTCTAGTTTCCTAAGCCTAGCAACAGTCTTCCAGAGTTCTGTTACCATCTCTGTCACTGTACACCCCTCCATCCATAGATGTCCTGTTCACCCCAAGAATGCATCTTTCTGATCCATCTTTATCAGGATCTATTTTTCAATAGCCTAGAAGTCGTTTTAAAAAGTATCTGTTTTTTTCTTCACATTATATTTCACATTAGGCAAACATTTTTTTCTGCCTGGAAACTGTCATTTAGGGAGATCTTGTTTGGTTTGGGTACTTTTGAGACTTCTACTATCTATTATCTTGTTCACTGGTCATAATAGCTGTAAAAGTTTGAGTAACATGGCAGTTCATACTTTTCAATGATTATTCAGTAAGACATCATACATTCTTATTAGTAATTTTAATTTCCATAACCATGTCTAAAAATGAAACTCCAAGCAACTAAATTCTCCTTCATTTTTAACAACACCTATTATGAATGACTTGCAGCTTGTATTTCCACCGATAATAACTAATTGGAGGGAATATAAAGGTAGCATTTTAACATCTTTTCAAAACTAAGGGAAAGCAAATTAGCTTTCTTCAGTTAAAAATGAAATCTTTCTGATTTTTATTTTTGTTGTTGTTTCTTATCTTTTCACTTTCTAGCATATTAAAATGAAGTTTTCTACCTGTTTTGGCCAAGATATTTTGCTACAATTCTGCCACGAGATAATACAGAGATGATGAGACAGATGTAGAACTTGGAGGTAACTATTCCTAAGGCTGAGCATGCATTGTGATACTAATTGCTTCTTATGTTTGTAGCATACTGAAAACTTGCAAGGCTGAAATAGGTTTTCTTTCTAGTTCCTGCTTGATTTCCAGCAGATATTTGGCTTGTGGCGATGGGAGAGATGCAAACAGGGGGAGGAAAAAGACAAGAGTAAGAGAGCACAGTGTGAATCAGGTGGTTTGTTTTTTCTTTATCTGCTTTAAAAACTTAATGGAAGGGGAAGAAGAGCCTATGATAAAGCACTGACAAAGCAAAGTAATCCAGCTGTACAGACTACTGACATTTATTCATAGAATAAAATAAAGATGCTCTGAACAGTTCTTTTAAGATCTAATTTATCCCATTGCTGCTGGACTATCTAAGGACTTGGCTGGGCATCCTTAGAGCATGCATCTGAAGGCAGAAATTTATCCTATTGTCTCTAGCAAGACTATTTACTATAAGGCATTAGGGATTTCTTTTGATTCCTCTGATTTTCTAGCATATGTCTACTTAGTATTTGAACTAGTTATCTATCAACTGAACTAACAAGAGAATAGTGGAGATACTATGTAAATTGGAAAGAAGTTAAAGAAAACCCCTCAATAAGAACATAAATGTTTCGACGTTGAACTTCCATGCTTTTGGGGAGTTTGAGGATGCAAATATTCTAACTTCTGCTGAGTTTTCAGTTGGCTAGTTATCTATGTGGGCATTCATGACAGGAGCTCAAACTTTGACCTTTAGGTTTAGAAGTCTGCAGGGGCATAATTGTACCAAAAAAAAAAATAATGCTCTTTGTCTTGAACTTAAAGCATGATGTTACCTTTTCCACATCCTCTGAATGGCTGTTTCTGAAAATAGCTGTAAAACAGGAGAAAGTTTGAAGTTTCTTGAACTTTTTTTTTTCCACTTTTCATCTAGCCTGAAGTTTAAGTAAGCCTGTCTCGAACTTTTTCCAACTAGCTTTCCTTTCAGCTAAGAACAAATATTGATCTCTCTTTAGCAAAGAATTTCAGGAAAAGGCATGAAATAATCCCCAGATAGATATGGGGATTTCTAATAGAAATGTCATGTCAGATAAGAGTTTGCCACAAGTATGCTACTACAGAACTAGGAATAGTGTGCTAATGTGTATACAAGTATTTAAATATTAAGCTTCCATTTGAAGAGCATATTTAAACCTCAGACTTCTTGACGTATCATCAACCGTTACATAATAAGTGTTTCAAGAAATGGGAATGTGCTGAAATGGTCATTTTTGCATAGCTTGCATATTATTCATTAATAGTAGCTAATGCTGTTAAGGCATATTGGAATGTTCACGTTTTAGCTTGAATTGCTTCGTCTGTTTCAAGGACCTTTAGGCATATGAAAGCTTTTCTCTTGTAACAGAAATACTCATCTTCTAATGTAAAAAGAATTCACCAATCAAATATGTTCACCTTTGTGATTCGAATGGTATCCAACCAGGCTTGTAGAGGCTTATATTTTAAAGTATTTCTATAGTGAACTCTGCATAAGTGTTCCTAACTGTTGAAGTGAGACATCTTGCTTCTGCCTTGGCATCCTTTATGTGGAATATACCATTATGGATCATAAAAAGACATTTAAATTTTTTATGGTGCTTTTAAATTGCTGAATTATCAAATATTTTTTTGAATAATAAAAGAATCAGCATATGTAATATGAGTTCCTTGTAGCTGTGAATCATTTTGCAGCCCAGGAATGTGTGATCTGCATTTTGATAAGGTATGGCTGAGGAATGTAGCCTACCAGATCTCAGTGTGTTGAGAAAACATGCTGTTCTGCTGAAGGAATGTGCTTTGTTGGTTTGAGTGCTGCTCTAATAAATGATCATTCCTCATTTTAACTCCTTTTTCTTCTAATTAAATAACACCCACCTAAACACCCTCAGTCCTAACAGCAAAACTATGAAAAGGTTAGTAGTTGTATTCAACAGTAAAAAACTGAGCCAGCTATAAAAGCAGAATGCACAACATACAAATTTTAACCTTTTAATTTTAAAGGCCTTGATTCCAGCTTGTCCTGGAGCAGTAAAGGTGTTTTGAATCCCTGCTCCTGTAGCCTGTGTTTTGTCCTCTCAGCTGTTGCAATATAACTTTTTGTGGGCTAGGCCATATTCACCAAATGGAACCTGATTCTCCTTGATTTCTCTCAACTAGTTCAACTGAACTGAAAAAACTTATTACTTCAATTGCTCTGTAGCCATAACCTTCAGATCATAGCAAGAAGAAGTGATTTTTTCCAGCTTTGCTGTAGAAGAAATCATGTTATGGATCTGCTGGAGTCTGTACTTCTTTGTAATTTACAACCTATTTACAAATCATCACTAGACTTGGGATTGAATCTGTATCCATGCCCAGTTTTAAACAAATTAGATAAAATTTGGCATTTTCTCATTGTCAAGAGATTACACTAATTTCAAACAAATGGATTCTCTTTGGTTACTGTGCAATGGGAAATGTTTTTATCCCCAGATGACAGCTGGGTTAACAGATGCAACTTAAATGTCATTTGCAGGCACTAACGAGATCATTTAAATTGCACTTTTATCTATA
>NW_008583662.1:0-3890 GCF_000691845.1 Merops nubicus | reverse complement strand
TGCTGCATCAGTGGAGGAAGTAAGGAAATCGTGGGGAAAGTGGACTAAAACTTTTTTTTCCCCCTTTGAGAAACTTTCACTTTTCAGTATGTCTTCACAAATAAGAATTAAAATATTGTTCAGAACAAGAACCTAGTAACTTAGAGCTAAATGATAAGAAATTTAAAGTATCAGAAGAAAATTATTTACAGGGGAAGAAGGAAGAATTGGAAGTGTCAAGCTGATGTGAGAAATATTGTAGCTGCAGAACAGCCTTTCCTAAGAGATAAGGAACAGCTGCAGAGTGAAGTGGAATGTCAGAAATAGACTTTCATGAAGCATCAGGTGGTTTAGATGCAACATTTATGTGACGTAGCCTGTATTTCCTTGGGGACTACACCCCTTTTCTCCTCCTCAATCTCAAAACCTGGTTTATTTTTCTGAATCTATTTTACTTGGCATTCTTTTTTTTTAGGTTGGGGTTTTGTTTTTCTGTGTGGTAGGGTGAGGTTTTTTTTTATGTGGTGTGGGGTTTCCTGTGCTTTGGTTTGTGTTTTTTTTTTTTTTTAAATTTAATTTGGGGTGTGTGTGTTTTGGTTTTGGGGTTTGGTTTTTTTGTGATCTGCTGAGACAAGTCATTAAAGACCATTTCTACTGAAATGAGGCGTTACACAATGCCTCTGAAAGTTTAATGTCAAACACTGAAACAGTGAAGACATCACTCCTTTAAAGCTACAGTATAAACGAAACTTTCTTTGTAGAGAGAAGTTTCTGCATTATCTCTTCCAAGGGAAGTGTGCAGTAGGCTTTGCTGCTGCTATTGTTGAGTATTCAGACAAGGGTCTATCTAACACATTTTTTCCTGCTGTTCACGTTCTCAGGTTGTTCTGTGAAATGAGGCTTTCTGTTCTGCAGAGAAGCAGAAGTGTTTCTACTCCTTTCCCCACTCTCTTCTTGCTGAAGTGGAAAGGGGATATAACACACTCAATAAGATAGCAACTGATGCTCTGAAAGCACACTTCAGTAGCTCGGGGGATTTTTTTTAAAAAAGAGAAGAAATCACTAAAGGAATTTCTTACTATTTAGTTTTAAAATATTTCATCATACTGCAAATCCAACAGAAAATGTTCCAGCTAGTTTGTGATTAAACCTAGGCTTATGTTTGCACCTTCAAAATGAAATAAAACAAACAAAAACCCCACAACCAAACAAATATACCCCAACCCTTTTTTAGAGTCAGTTGATGAGCAATTCTTGAGGACAGTAGTCTGCTTTTTGAGCATGCTTTATATTGACAACAAGCGTCACTAATTCTCTTAAATCTTAAGTGTTTTTTAAATGACAGCCCTCATGCCTTTACCTTAATTTCAGGCTTTGATTGCATTGTAAATCTGAAAGTGTTCTCGTTGCTTTATGTGTTGGATGTTTTTTCAGTGACAAACAGAGAGTCAGAGGATGGGAGGCTGAGGAGATTAGGAAGAGAAATGGAAAATACAGGACCACCTCAATTATGGCACTTGGTCCTCTTTTTACTTTGTCAGAGCCCATATTTTAAGTTCAAAAATAAGTTGCAAAACATTCCTCCTTTTCCAATGCTGCTGAAGCTCACCTTCCCTTCTGACTCCCACGAAATACACATTTAGTGTCTGGATTATCTGGCAGCTGAGGATAACACTTCTTACGATCCTTCTTCTCCTTGTATTTATAAGGAATTTTATAGCTCCTGTTTCATTTTTGCTAAGCTAGAAATAAATGCTTGTATTGCAAGTGGTAAGAGAGTTGGTTTTGTGTTTTTTTTTCATTTTGAAAGCGTAGGTGGTTGTTTTTCAGTCATGAAGTTAGTATTTTGGTATTCTTCTCTGCTGCTAGTAACAAACCACTGAAGTGCAGCATCTGCATCTCTACTTTGTTTTTACTTTACAAGTTTTCTTAGTTGATGGAAAAGTTTATAGGTAATGAGGGAAGGAAAGAAGGTCTAGCAGAAGAGATTTCTTTGGTCTCTTTTTGTCTTCAGGTTCTGTTTTCAGTTGAAAAGCAAAACAAGCACCTTTCAGTGATAATGAAAGAAATAGACATCTTATTTCCACTCTTAAGCACTCAAGAGACATTATGGTGATCTCTGTCTTAAATCTCAGTTTTCTGGCAGAAAGTGGAAAAAAATCTTGTACTGTAGTTGCTGATGCCTGACTGACTTTGTGTAAGCAGAGGTGCAAGTTCTGAATCCCTGATATCAGAGCTGAAGAGGAAGGTTTTTTTTTCCCTTAAGTTCTTGCACAGTTCATCCATGTATTAGGGACTGATGTGAAATTCTAGAAAGCAGCTAAAGATTGAGAAACTACCAGGGACCTTGAACTCCCTGTAAAGGGATTCCCAGCTGGGCATTTCCAGCAGCAGAGGTTTCCATTCCAGGGGTCACGCAAATCTGTGGTCAAGGATTTAGTGAAGAGTGTTCCCCAAATGGACTTGAAACCTTACCAGTTCAGCTAGGTTAGAATTTTACATCCATCCTGTACTTTACAGACGACTGAGCACCAATGACTCTCACTTCTCAAAAGACTGGAAGAATGAAGTACAAACTTCCACCACAGTCACAAATAAGTAGAGTAGTATTATGGACACTACAAGTTAAGTAATAAACTTGGCTTCCCTTTCTATGATTTGTTTGCAATTTGCTATTATAAGTTAAGCATATCTTTGACAATCAGTTCCATGTAAAGTATCTTTAAACATTACAAAAAGTGAGACTTCACTGTTGGAACAAAGAAAGACGCAAGGTGTTTTATATATATTAACTTCTAGAGTCTGTTTGTACTGTGACCTGTCAAGCTAACAGGCATCTATCTGCTTGATCACCCAGAAGACCTAGCCATGTTGTACCAAAATATACCACATCAGATTTCAGTGCAGTAGGGAAAGATGTATACAGTTTGCAACTACTTACCAAGAACAATTTGCAAGCAAATGTAGAAACATTGCACTGTTACAGATTTTTATAAATAATTTTTAAACTTTTTAGGTATTCAGTTGTTGTACTGTGTTGTACTGTGTTCTACAAGCCTGTATAAGTCGCCTTATGTTTACTCATCAAGTTTCGAGCTGTTTAATCCCATTCTTTTAATAAACAATGCTGAGGGTTTGCTTGGGTAGATGCTTACTTTTGAAACTTCAGTGTTGGTTCTTGGATTTCAACATGTCTGACAAAACTGATGCCTTCCCCACTCTTGCCTAGTTGTGTTTAAGTTCAGGTTAAATCCAAACTTGAAGAGTTTCAGCTGCAGTGTAAAGGCTTTTATTTGCCTTTTCCTGAGCTTTAAATGATGAAAACAAGTGACTTCCCAAAGAAGTCCATGATCTACCCTTGGTGTTAGGATAGAAAGGTGCTAAATGGCTACAGAGCTGTCAAGTGTCTACAGTAAAACACGTTTAACACTATTAACTTGCATCCAGGAAAGACTTCTGGAACCGTACTGCTAATGCATGCACATAGAACATCATAGGTCCATCAAATGCAAACAAACAAAAAAGCAGCTCAACCTACTTCACTGACAAAGCAGTGTAACTCTAGCTATTCAAGTAAGTGTGGCAACAATCCCTGTCCCTGAAAACGAGTAGGCTGTATTTAAATAAGCGTGGCACATATAGTCCCGTTTTTAAGGACTTGTATTGGGTTGAGAAGTTGGAATAGATGACCTCTACAGATTGTTAAAAAATTTGTTGCAGGCTAAATTTTAGCAGACATTTAAAATATTACTTGAAAAGTCTGAGTAATCATGGCAGCTATTAACTTTTTCTACTTTTACATGATTTACAAATGAGTATCCACATCTTTGGGAGAAGCTCTTTCCATGTGGCACTGCACGTATTTTGTACAAAATGAAGTTCTCATAATGGTGTTGTGGTTTGAGGCTTGG
>NW_008583661.1:0-7946 GCF_000691845.1 Merops nubicus | reverse complement strand
AAAAAAAATACAAAAAAATTTAGAACCATTGATTAGCTTCACTTTTTCTGGCAGAAATTTTGTACCCTTTCTGTAGAAAGCAAAATATGCAATCCACTTTTCTTTGAAGACCTTAGAAACATTCTTGCTCCTAATATGACTGCTCTTAAACTTTATAGGACGTATCCTGCACTGGAGACATTGACAGAACCTCATCAGCTCACAGCTACTTTGAGCTGTGTCATTGGAGTAGCTCGGAGCCTGGTGTCTGGAGGGAAGTGGTTTCCTGAAGGTCCCACACACATGCTACCTCTGCTGATGAGAGCATTGCCTGGGGTGGATCCCAATGATTTCAGCAAATGCATGGTGAGGGTGTAAATCTTAGCTTTTTCCACAAGCTGCCCAGCCAGCTAGCTCCCTCAGAAAGCACTTCCTAAAGATTTGTATGAAAGTGACTCCTGCTTCCAGAAGTTCTTAACCTGATTTTCTTCCTGGGCAGTTTTATTTGTAGAAAGTTCATATTACAAGTCTCTAAATTAGGATAATGCTCTTGGCTTGTTGAACAATGCTAAGTGAATCTTTTAACATCAGATTGTGATAAGCATTGTACTGACCTTTTGAGTAAAAATAAATTGGGTAAAATATGTTCCAAAGCTGCTAGCGTATCCTCCCAGTCTTTTAAGATCAGTAGGAAGACCTTTATCTCTAGGTTTTTATTAAATTAGGTCCTAAAGCCTGCATCTTCAATTCATATTAATTGACTTTTCAAACAATGTAAACATTGTAGGATTTTTAGAACTGTAAAACTGTAAAATAAGTGTTACTTGACTCAGAAAATTGAGATTTTTCACAGTGGTGACTTAAGTTTTATATATGAAATCAGAAATAACTCTTGGAAGTTTTAAGGTGGAAGCATTAGGCTCTGGGATATCTTTTTAATGTAAAGATTTGCTTTAGTTCCCATACTTTAATTGCAAAAGCTTTTTAATGTGTAGAATGCAGTAACACTAAAGAGCTGTTTGCCACTCTCAACAGATTACATTCCAGTTCATTGCAACATTTTCTACTTTGGTGCCTTTAGTAGATTGCTCATCTGTATTGCAAGAAAGAGATGATCTGTCAGAGGTAAGAGTGCTGTGCAGCTATAAAACCAAAGCTACAACCTAGTTCTAAGTTTCATTTCTAGCAGTGTAGTAATATCTTCAGAACTGTAACAGATTGACTGCTTTTTTTGTACTCTTAAAACTACATGACACAAAAAAGCAGCAAAACCCAGCTGTGGATCATGTTTCTTCTGGTCAGTGTGCCAGGGCTGACATCAGTGTGCAAACTGGCCACGGGTCTTAGCATTGCTTCTTAGCCATACCTTCCTGTAGAGGTAATGTCCAAGTCAAACAGCTCAATATTTCTGTGTCAAAACTTGGCTGCACAAGGTCCTGTGTGATGTCATTTGCCTCTGAGCTTGCTCTGCTTTGAGGGGGAGGCTGGACTACATCATCTCCTTGCCATCTAAATTCTTCTGAGTGTAGTAGCAGCTCTGCCACCATTATAGTTTTGAAGCTTCTTGTCACCACAAAACATGAAGGTAACAAAGAAAACAACCCCCCAGTGTTTTACACTTACAGTGTTGCTGTAAGATGTATATACATGAGTTCTAGTTCAAAGCTAGCCCAGCTTATAACAAGGTAAAAGGTACCTTGTTGATTGTTCAGGGCACTCTGGGAGGAATTTGGTCACCAGTGGCTGAGAATATGGGTGTGTTTAAAAAACCAACCAACCAAAAACCCACTGAACAAAAGAAAACCCAAAACTTTATTTATTTTGTAAAGAATTAATGCACTTTTTAACTCTTCAGGGCTGTTTTCCTTCTGTAGGAAACAATTTCAAATCAGTGTCTCTTGCTAGCATCCCTAGTTTCATCACTCCTTACACTGTTTCTCTGGTGTTGTTCTAATACTTTGCCTTTTTCCACATAAAAAAAAAAAAAACAGGAGAGAGTGGGAAATAATTTTTCTGTTTCTTTGCCTCTCCCAAGGCTTTGGGTTCTGCTTTTGACAGGGCAGCTCAAGCACAGATAGTGAGGTTGTATCTGGCATGCTACAGATGAGGCAGCAGCAGCAGTGCCCACGATGGTAGTTGGAACTGCTGTGTAAAATGTCTTCCACTGCTGGAAGGTTCTTCTTGCAGCCCTGAGAACAGCTACAGATGGGACAGATTGTGAACACTCAGCTACTGGAACAAGGTTGATTTTATTGCCCCAGAGCTTCAGCACTCAAAAATGAACAGAGGAGTTTGTATGCTGAAGATTTCATATAAATGTGTGAGCCAAGCCAAGTCTGCCACTGCAGCTGGCACTTGCTGACCTCCTGCTGGAAAGGAGGAGCAGTAGTGGGGCCAAAGGCTGTATCCATGGAGGCAGTTCACCCTCAGAGGCTATTTGGCTAAACATCAAGGCCAAGAAATTTGATAGGACTGTGTGAAAAAAAAAATGTGATAATTGTTTCATATTGTGTACTTGAGGCTATGCAAGCTCTGATGGAAAATGTACTGTAGTATGTGTCATCTAAAAACCAGAAGTGGTTTTGAAATAGCTAATGAAGGAAATAAAGTTTGTGTTATGTTTTCTTAAGAAAAACCAACCTTTTGTGCTTCCTTTGGAAAACTGTAGGTGGAAAGAGAACTGTGCTCTGCAACTGCTGAATTTGAGGATTTTGTACTGCAGTTTATGGATAGGTGAGTGAGCTAAGGGTAGCTGAAGGCCTGACATGAGGGACTTTATAATAAACTTTCAAGTTTTTTGTACTAAAATTGTATCTGTTGTGTTTGTGAAGATGTTTTGGACTTATAGAGAGCAGCACACTAGAACAAACCAGAGAGGAGACTGAAACTGAGAAAATGACTCACCTGGAGAGTCTGGTGGAATTGGGTCTCTCTTCTACCTTCAGTACAATCCTTACTCAGTGTTCAAAGGATATCTTTAAGGTATGTAGAATATGGGCTTTCCATTTAACTTTCAGAGACTGAATTTTCTGTTGTGAATGTCTGGTGCATTCAGATCATTCCTTCATTTTCCTGTGGTGAACTCTTACATTTGGCCAAGGAAAGGGGAGGGGAGGGGAGGGGAGTTGAGGACCTCACTTTATGATTTTTTAGTCTCTTTGCCTTATAATTATGTACATCAGTACAGAGCTTTTGGGTTCTTGATGCTCTCTTAAGAGAAATCACTCTTAACAGCTTTTGAAATGAAATATTTAGACATAAAATATTTAGTTTGTATTTTTCTTGATTGTTCATTTTTCAAGTAATCGTGTGCTGTATATAGCTCACTTTGCCCTGGGAGGTTCTGGGTGCTAATAAGCTGCTCTAAAAACATGCTGGCCACTTAAACAGTTGATAGTTGCCTGTTTATTGAAGTTTTTCTTGATTGTTCATTTTTCAAGTAATCATGTGCTGTATATAGCTCACTTTGCCCTGGGAGGTACTGGGTGCTAATAAGCTGCTCTAAAACATGCTGGCCACTTAAATAGTTGCCTAGTTATTGAAGTAGGAGATGTCTTGGCTTCACTTCACTTTCACATGTGAAGTGGCACAGTTTTCCTTTCAGTGGACTGTGACCTGTTCAGGGAAAACATTTCCTGTGTGGTCTCTCAGAAGGACCTTGAGCTTAACATGAGTCAAAGAGTTTTATCTGACTTCTTTTCTTCCCCAAGTGAACATTTGCAGGTGCCTCCAGTCACAGCTGAAGTCAGTGTCCCATTATGTCACCATGAAAGCACTCGGTGTGTTTTGGTTTTAAAATCTTGAGGAGAGGAATCTAGACCTGTTGTGTAATTCAATTATTATTTTAGTAGTGGATGCAGTCACATATTTTTCTGTTACAGTATATTACTCTAGGTGTTGCACTAAATAAGAAGGAAAAAAATTGAAAATCTACAAACTCTTTTGGCAAACCTTTAGTCATTGCTGCCTCTGTAGCAGCCTTTATTCTGCCTGCAGGCAGCAGTTGTACCATTAGACACGCATCAAGTGCAAGTCGTGTGCTGGTAACATTTAGGGTTTTGTTCTGAGCAGTTACTCTTCATGTAAGTTTTCAATCTTAATATTGTCAAATTTATTTGGGATGATAGTTATGTATTACTCAGCTCTGTATTAGTCAGCTTTAGGCATTGTACAGAACTGCTTTCTCTGTCTCTATTCCATTTTTTTAATGTGAATCATGGTTGCAGTCTCCTGGCTTTTTAAAGTACAGTGTTATGTACAGATGCTGCCTTCTCTGTGACACCAAACATTTTACAATACCTGGTTTTCTTTTTAAAAAAGAGTAACCTCCCTCTTTTTGTGCTCATTTTTAGGTTGCCTTGGAGAAAGTTTTTAACTTTGCTATTTCAAATATATTTGAGACAAGAGTCGCTGGTCGGATGGTTGCTGATATGTGCCGAGCTGCAGTAAAAGTGAGACAAAATGCTCTGACTTCACTTCATCTGTTGCTGAAAAAAAGAAAAAGCCACTACTACTGCTTTTTCTTATGTTATATCTTTAATTTTTCATGTTAATATACATGATTCTTTCTACTGTCTTCTAAAATTGGATGGTTGCATATAGCAATATTTGTAGAGGTTAATTCACACAACAGTTTATTGTATTTATGTGAAATTGAGGTTTTACTGAGTATTTAAACATCATGAAGTCAGGCTGACTCTAAATTGGAGTTGAGATACAATCTAGTATTCTCTTTTTCAAGAATGTTGTTAGAAGATATTTCATGTGTGTGCTGAGTTCCATAAGGTGTCCTTTTTCTTAACTGGGCTCTTTATGATGCTGTTTCCAGTGTCGCCCTGAGGAATCCTTGAAGCTGTTTGTGCCACATTGCTGCAATGTTATAACTCACCTCACAGTCAGTAAGTTCATCAGACACCTAACATTACTTGCTTTGGTTTGGATTGACTTCTGTTATTTTCATGTTTAATGTTTTAAACTTCTGTGTATTTTCCCCAATATCCTTTAAATGATAGAAAGTTAATTCTCCCCATGATTTCATCTAAAAGAACCCCAAACCAACAACTACTTATGTGTAATTTGAAGGCAGAAATCCATCAAGCTGCAGGAGCATGCTGCTTTGAAAATGTGGCAGTTTAAACTGTCTTCAGACTTTTCTCAATTTCTCAAAGAGCATTCAAGATGTTAAACTGGCTAAAGCACCTTCCAGCTGGGTATGGGTGCAATATGAACTGGAGGGTTGCCATAGGAGGTTGGGGAGTATATTTTTGGGATGCAATCATCTGGTTTAGGGTTTAGCTTGTTGGGAAAATGTGACTGAAGTATTGTTAGCAACAGTGCTTGTCACTTGTTCCTCTAGATGACGATGTATTACGTGATGAAGAACTAGATAAAGAGCTACTTTGGAACCTTCAGCTGTTGTCAGAGGTATTGCAAAGAGCGTTCATCCCGTGCATGTGTGTCCTTGAATCCTGTTTAGTGCCCTTGAAAGAAGAAGAAAATAAACTCCTGCTGTTGAAACAAAGTAAATGTTGTATGAATGACACTGCAGACCTTCTTTTTCTGTCCAGCTGTAAATGGGATAAGTGGCTGCTGTTTGAAGGAAGTAAACATGCAGTGTGTATGTGGAATAAAATTAAAGCATGTAGTACAATAATTGAGGGAGAGAAGGAAAAGGAGTTGGGGCAGAGAAAACCATAAGATGCTTTTGGTAAAGAGAAACCTTTTCTAAAATGTGCTTCAAAACGTGTACGAGTATTGCTAGAACATGTTGCACAGCTCAAGAAGCCATGTTGATCATAGTTCCTTTGTGTTAAGCTTGTCCAGCAGCAGCAGAAGAGGTAGTTCTGTGCAAATTCAGTCTTTAACTTGAATTCAGTGTGATGTGCAGAGAGAAACCTGGCACGGCATCGCTTGGGTGGCACGACCCTCTCTTCAGAGGGTTACCAAGCCTGTTGTGTTTACCTCTCAAATGTTTCTCTTTCCCACTAGATCACTCGAGTGGATGGAAAGAAGTTGCTACCATACAGGGAGCAGCTTGGGAAGATACTGCAGCGAACCCTACACTTAACCTGTAAGCAGGGTTACATTCTGTCTTGTAACCTACTGCACCATCTTCTTCGTTCTGCTACACTTATCTACCCCACAGAGTACTGCAGTGTGCCAGGTGGCTTTGACAAGCCTCTTTCTGAATACTTTCCTATCAAGGCAAGGATTTTCATTTATTTAGGATTAGAGGATTTGACTTTCTTTTTTAAAAACCAATCATACACTATATTATTTGTTTTTATTTGGAGATTGCTGGACGTAGGCAGCAGCAATGCAAAGTGTAATTGAAAGATGCTTTGGGTTTTGAAATGTATAGCATTGGACAAGCTACTTAATGGTATTGATAGCAAAAAATGAATATCAACTATTTTGAGTAGTTTTCTAGCCTGACATATTAGCATTTTGTGACATGTGTTTTTTCAATGATTGCATGACTACAGTGGGATGACACAAAGCAAAGGTGCCTGCTCTTGCTGTTGTGGGTGAGAGCTGCAGCCTTTTCTTGTTCCTCTTCATGTAAATGTTGTTATCAGATATAACAAATTAGGGGGAGTGCATGGAAAAATGAGTGCATCAGGGCAAAACAACAGCAGGAGAGATGTGGTATTTCACAGGGGGGCAGAATATCAAACAATGATTCTGTGGCAAGCTTGAGACAGAATGGAAGTGGCAATATTAAAGATTACTCAGTCAAAAGTAGCCTGCAGTCTGCTGCTCAGACTTGAGGGCCAATTTAACAGCATTCCAGATGCATAGTGCAGCAATTCTCAGCTGGCCTATTTGAATATTGAACTGTTTTGCTGAAAAGTGTTTTGACATAACAGCACACTGTAGATTATCTAATGCTTGTTACTGAAAGCTAGCAGCTTGATCAACTGATCTGAGGGTCCAATTGGACCAGATATTAATTTTAAAACGAATTTTCATTAAATGTCCCAATTAAAAAATGGATATTTTTTTAAATTCCCCCTCCAAAATGGAGAAAATTCACAATTACTTTGCTTTGCCACATTTTTGGTGGCTACTTGAGAAAGTGTTTACTCTTTGTTGCTATGGACAGCTTGAGTTGGTCCCTGAGAGGCTTCCTGGCCTGGCCCAGTGTAAAGCTGCAGTTCTGACACTTTCTCAAGTAACCTTGAGGGAAGAGCAGCCTGCTCTTCTGAGGAGGAGACATCAGAGTAGGCTCTGCTGAGGAAGTGTGCTGCTGTAGCTTGTGCATGTTGTCCAGTCAGAGCAGTCAGGCATTTGATGGTGGTTAGAAATCCTAGATTGCCATGTAAAACTGGACAAAGAGAGGGAAGGGAAAGTGAAGACTGCACAGGCCTGTTAATTAATATAGTCCTAAGCATGGACTTAGTGTTTGAATGTGAATTACTACTAAGTGTTGACTTTTCCAAGTACTTAAGTGGTGTTAATTGTGTAACAAGTCTGAGCTATGTGTAAGCCAAAAGTACTAGAAGCTGTCATTGTTGTGGGATGACCTAGCAGTGTATGGAAAGTCCAGCTTAAAATTTAGCTTTCCTTTTTTAAATATGTAAAAAGAAAGTAGAAAGTTTCCTGATTGTGGTTCAAAACTAAAAAGAAGTATTATTAAATGGGCAAATATAACAATATATTTTGTAGGAGTACCAAAAGTCTGAGCTGTACTTATGAATTTTTCTGAATTTGTATCCAGTGAAAGGAATAATAAAGTTGTATTTCAGTTAGACCAGTACAGTCCTTTTCATTTAGTCCTGTCAGGTATGTGTGATTTTCCAGCTATGTGTAGACATTATAGTAGACTTGGGATTTCCATTCGACTTTATGTTCTTGTGGTTTTGTTTTTGTAATTTTTTTTCCTTCTCCTGGAACTGTCAGGATAAGTGATTTACAGCAGTAGCTAATGAATTTTTTTTTTAGTAATACTAAATGTTAATTTTTTT
>NW_008583660.1:0-22727 GCF_000691845.1 Merops nubicus | reverse complement strand
ATTCTATGATTCTATGTTTCCTCTCTGCTCTATTTTATTTTCAGCAGACATCTGGTAAGTTGAAGTACCCAGTGAAAGCAAAATCTAGAGATTGTGTGACTTCTTTCAACTGCTCATAGAATATTTCATCTATCTCTTCATCTTGGTTGGACCATCTCTGAAAGACTCCTACCATGATATCTGCCTTGTTGGCATTCCCCCTGATTCTTACCCATAAATACTTGACCCTACAGGTCATCAGTAATCTCTAGACAGCCAAGACACTCCTTAACATAGAGGGCTACCCCACCACCTCTCCTTCCTTTCCTATAGCTTCTGGAGAGCTTACCGCCATCCAGCACAGCACTCCAGTTCTGTGACTTGTCCCACCATGTTTCCATGATGAAACTACAGCATAGTTTTCCCGCTCCACAATGGCTTCCAGCTCCACCTGTTTGTTGCCCATGCTGCTGCATTGGTGTAGATGCATCTCAATAGATGGGCTGTTGATCCTGCCACCTTTTAAGGGGGGAGAAGCCCTAATTCCTATGTGACTGTTCTCAGGTGTTTCCATGGTTTCTAACAGATCAATTACCATACATCTTAATATGCAATTTAGAGGCTGATCTAATTTGACTCTTTTTTTTTTGAACCTTGCATTTTCTACCTTTGCTCTGTGACTTTATGGTCTAGAAACTTTCTATTTTTAACAAGAGAAAAGAAAATAAATCTCATGTAATCATAGGATGCTGGGAGCTGGAGTTTGAGGGAAAATACTGCATACTGGTACACTGGTGACATAATTAGAAAAGTCACCAACAGAGCTTCCAGCAGTGTCGCATTCCTCTCAACCTTCCTCAGTTCTGGGCAAGAAAGCTCAGCTGCTCTGAGCCTGAAACCACACGCCCAGGGCTTTCTTCAGCTGTACATGGCAGAAGGGCTGGAGCCAGGCAGTCAGCTTCCCTCTCTGTCTTGCAGCTACAACTGGGGAAAGCATCAGCTGTGCCATAGTACCCACTTGGAGAGAAGAAGGTTGCTGCCGTATCTTTTCCACAGGGATTTGCACAGCTGCCCACGGCCAGTGATAGTGTGGCCCACTGGTCACAGTCATTACCCAGTGGCAGAAGGCTGCATCCTATGAAGTGAAAAGTTTTTAATTATAAACCTTGTTGTGAGTTAACCCAAACAGGCAATTACGTATCACACAGCCACTCACTCAGTCCCCTCAAGCTAACTCCCAGTGGGAAAGCACAAGAGAAAAGGAAAGAAAAAAGTGAGAAAACTAGTGGTTCAAGATAACTTAATAAACAGAGGAGAAATAGAAGAAGAAAGCAAGCAAAACAAAAGCAGTGATGCAAACTCAATCACTCACCACCTCCCACAGGCAACACAATGTCCAGCCACCACCCAAGCGAAAGATGTGCAACCTCCCTAAACCCCTTGTCTCTGGTTATATTGCTGAGCGTGATATTTGTAATATCTCTTCAGCAAGTCTTGGTCTTCTGCATGGTTGTGTCCCCTCTCAGCATACTGCACATCCCAAATTTTTTCACTGGGGGAGTGAGTCGTGTAAGAAACAGAGAAGGCTCTGATATTGTGCAAACACTGTTCAGCAATAAGTAAAACATAGGAATGTTGTCATTTGTTTTGTTCACAGATGTAAACCACAGCACTGTATGATCTACTATGAAGAAAATTAACTCTATCCTAGTTAAACCTATTAAACCCCCTGTCTTTGGAAAGAAAAGGTTAATCCAGGACTACTGTTAGGAAATGTTATTAATGATTTCAATAGAATTTAGTACCCGCTCATTATTCTTTTCCGTTTGTATAGCTTCTCTGAGCTGCAGGAAAGGATTTGAATAAAAGAAAAAGCAGAGTAAACCCTCATCCTCCTGGGACAAAATGTTCCTGCTGGTTTCCCACTGTTTTACTTCAAAGCAAGAGTTTCAGGAACAGGCACAGCACTGAGTGCTATGAACCATGAGAGCACCTAATGTTATTCAACACAAAGTGTGTCAGGAGAAAGTAATCCAGGAATATCAGTTGCTGCTGTGAGGGAAGAGGGCAGTCAGATGGGTGCTCAGTGCCATACATCACTCTCTGAACAAGTTGCAGGGAGGCTCAGAAGTGAACGTGTCACTTACAGCTCTGCTTGCTGGCATGATTAAACATGAGCTGTCATGTTGTTGTTTGGTGCTGTTGGGTCATAATCCACTGGAAATGCAGAGCCTTTTGGCAATGATGTTGGCGTCTGGAGTGGCACCTGTGTTTCCTGTTACTTGCCACGGTGAGCATTGCAGAGTCGTATCTTGACCTTCACTCCAGACAAGGCAGCCTGACATGGGAACAGGAGGGTTCTGTGTTGGTTGCTTTTTAAGTTGGTGGTCATCTCCACCTAGCTGTTTCCCAGGATCTTCTCTTGAGCTGTTGTTGAACGGATTTAAAGGACAGAAGTGGGGTAGAGTAGAAACGTGAATATTTCCCAGTAAGTATTTATCAGAAACAGTGTTTTGGAATTTATAAATATATGATTGAATGTGTGTGTGTGTATATAAAGGTACATACTGTACAATGTGGATTATACTGTACAGTCAATTTGGTGTACTGACTGGGAGACTTGCCCCCTGTGGTACTACGGTCATGGGAACCACTCCTGGATCCATTACAGAACTGAATGATGGTAGATTTGATGTATTTTTTGCACACGATATAAGTTCATAGCCCCCTCCGTTGTGGCTGCTTGGCCCTCTCAGGAGCCCTTGTTTACCACCTCTTCAGACATGAATAACCTTCTTGGTATTATAAAGCAGAAAAAAAAGATATTCTCCTTGGCTCAAAGCTGAGCACCTGCTTTAATCAGTGCTGAAACATGGCATTGCAAAGCCATTTGTGAGTGAATCCTGTGGGAGAGGGGAATTTTCATTCCAGTTGTGTGAAACTGTAGGGTTCTGCTTTTTATTATCGCTATATTGTGTTATGGGGGCTCTCCAATAAGTACTGACTGCAGGGGCATGAACGTTGCACAAACTAATGACCCATGATGAAGACACCACAGACGTTTTTCTGCATGGCATCCTTTAAAACTCATTATTTTTGGTAACAATATTGACAGTTGAAAATAATAACTATACCATAGAGAAACCTGGGTTTTAGAGGGTATCCACAAAAGGAGCAAACCTGATTGAGAAAGCTGAATTCCTCATCCCTGTCAGGAGGCTGCACTAACTGTATTTACACATGTCTATGACATCCCCCATTCTTCACAGGCTATAAAACCCACAGTTAGGGACACTCATCAAAAAGAATATCTTCAAGGATCTGCAAGGGGAGAGATGGTATTTACTGCTTTTCTTAAATGAAAAAGCTTTGCTTTATATTTACAGTAAGGTATCATTATTTCTCTTTCCAAAAAGCAGAGACAACATTTATGGTACTTAATAGCATTTCTTTTAGTAAACAGCTTCAGGATTAATAAACCCTTCAAGGGCTATCATGGCAAGATTTCTGTTACGATGCAGGTAGCACATGAGATGCCAGAAGCAGATGTGAAAGCTGCAGAGAAGAATTGGTGTTTAGTAGAGAAGGTAGAAAAAGACAGTGATGAGAATAAATGGAAAGAAATTTGTCTCAGCAAACATTTGCCAAGAGCCTAATTTTTGTGGTGTGGACCAAAATTGCTGCTGACATTTTCCGTAATGAAGTTTCTCCCAATTTGTTCAAAGTCACCATCTGCACTCTGACTCATCCACTTTATTCCTGGACTGGATGTAGAAAACAGAACTTCACATCTGCAGTACCCTGGCATCCTCATGCAAGATGCTCCTTCTAGGAAGGGCTGGGGCAGATGGGCGCATGCAGATCTGGGCTCTCCACTTACCACTGTAACAACATAGCTCTGGTCAAGAAAAATCAGCTTTGTGTTCAGATCCTTCCCTCTGTCTCTTTTCCCCCCCCCTAGTGTTTCTCTGCTTAAACTTTGTTCTGAATGATTAAAACAGTGGTTATATCTCATCTCTCTTTTTTTCTTTTCTGTCTGGATCTATAGGTGATGCAGGTCAGCATAGCTCTACTGAAATCAGGGGGACTATCCCAATTTCCACCAAACAAGGAGGATCCAGAACTTAAAATGCATATTTAGAATAAAATAGTCCTGTACAGAAAGTAGCTGTGGGTAATGAGGCAAGTATTGCAACTAGAGATTTCAGAAGTGTGTTTATGAGCCTTAGAGCCACATTTTTCATTGCTAGGTGTGGCAGATGCAGCCATCTTGACAAAGACCTGACAACGACTTGGGCTTGCCAAAACCCTGATAAAGATCAGGGCTTCACAACCATCAAAACTTGATTAGTTTGTTTCAGGCCCTTTCCACTTGCCTCCAACTAATTGGAATGACCACATTTCAGAGGAGAGTATAAATGAAGCAGCACCAGAGAGCGATTTTGAGTCGATTCCCTTGGAACAATCATAGAATCATCTAGGTTGGAAAAGACTTTTGAGATCATCAAGTCCAACCATTAACTTAGCTCTACCAAGCCCATTGCTAAAACATGTCCCTAAGTACCATATCTACAGGACTTTTAAAAATGTCCAGGGATGGTGATTCAACCACATCCTTGGGCAGCCTGTTCTAGTGCTTGATAACACTTTCAGTAAAGAAACTTTTCCTAATATCTAACTTAAACACCCCCTGGTGCAATTTGGGGCCATTTTCTCTTGCCCTATCGCTTGTTACTTGGGTGAAGAGACTGACCCCCACATATCTACATCTTCCTTTCAAGGCATTGTAGTGAGTGATGTGGTCTCCCCTTGAGCCTCCTCTTCTCCAGGTTAAACAACCCCGGTTCCCTCAGCCGCTCTTCACTGGACTTGTTCTCTGGACACATCACCAGCTTAGTTGCCCTTCTCTGGACCCACTCCAGCACCTCAGTGTCCTTCTTGTAGTGAGTGGCCCAAAACTGAATGCAGAGGTCAAGGTGCAACCTCACCAGCACTCAGTACAGGGTCACAATCACTTCCCTAGTCGTGCTGGCCACACTGTTTCTGATACAAGCCAGGATAGGACTGGCATTCTTGGCAGCCTGTGCACACAGCTGGCCCATATCTAGTCAGTTGTTAATCAGTACCCTCAGGCTGTTTTCCTTAGGGCAGCTTTCCAGTCACTCTTCCCCAAGCCTATGATGTTGCCTGGGGTTGTTGTGGCCCCATGCAAATGGGGGCAAGCTAGACAAGGGGGTTTGTAGTCAGGAACCTTGCCCTTGGATTGGGTGGATCCCCACTGCCTAAGGAAACTTCTTGGGATCGAATGATCTCTCCCCCTCCCCTTTTGGTGAGTGAATATTTCTTTTGACTGTATCATTGAGTGAGCCTTCACTCCCCTTTGGGTGAATGACCCCCTTTCTGGGAACCCTTGTGTGGGAACTTTTCCATTTTATGAGTCAGTGTGTGCATATTTTGGTTCATCTTTCTAAAAGAATATTCCCAAAACTTAGGAACTAGTTGTGTAGTAGTATATTTTCTCCTAACATCCAAACTTTTGAATTATTTTGGTCTGTTAGAGTGCTGGGTATTTTTAGTTGCAATAAATCTGCATTTTGGGCAGTTACTGCTGTCTGTTTCTGTGCCTCTGTGACACTACAAAAATAATATCTGTTCTGTGACTTGTTAATATAATTATCTTCTATTTTAGGAATATTAGCAAGTTACTGCATTTAGAAACTGCTGCATTAGAGTTTTGTGAAGTTGAAAACCAAACTGTGCATTGCCTTTATCTTTTGAAAAGATTCTTCTGTTACCTGTCCTTCTCTACAGACAATCATTGATCCATCAGTGTGAATAATTTGTTTTGCTCTGGAAAATTTCAGCCACTGCTAGGACTGACTAAGAGGAATTGTTGTTTCAGCAATAACCTCTATTGATGTGTTGTGTATTAAGCAATAAGCACATGCTGAAATTGATTAATCATCAAAGTGGAGATGTGATTTTAAGGCAATTTCAAATTCTGTTCATCACACTCACATTTTTTTTATTAAATATTCCCTTGTTGTGGTGTTATGTTACAAGATAAATAGAACTATTTTTTTTTTTAATCAGATTTCTCAGTGTCATACATTACTTTCTAAACATTTGGGATGTTTGAAAATCCCTGATACAAACAGCTTTATTTCCAAGCCCTCACTGAGTAAGGAGAAAAGGATAACCTTGTCTTTTGAAACATATTTGTCTGTGGTTTCTTGTGTGACAGCCGACTTTATTTTTTCCCCACTTTGCACTATATAGGACAAGGAAAATCACCAGAGCAGGTCAGACCCAAGGTTGATAAAGGCCACTCTTTTGCAGTTGGCAGCAGACAGCACCAGCTGCTTCAAAGGAGGAGACAAGAAGTTTCACAGCTAGTGGCAATTTGAAAATTAACCTTTCAGAAATTTTCTCCCAGCTTCCATGGGTGGAAAATTCATTTATGCCTGAAGGCAGGAAAGTTTGCAGGTCTTCATCTTTATTATTTTTCTCTTTTTTTTTTTTTTTCTTTTCTCCTTATTTTGAGTTTGCACTACAATCGTGACTATTCTTGATACTTGATTCTTGATACTTGTACAAAATCTTGGACATTTTTGATTCCTAAGAAGCTCTTGGTCTTGATGATATATCATGCCAAAGACAGGCAAATTGAAATTGGTGTGAAACATTGTGTACTTATATCAGTACAAAATCTGTCACATTTCAGTCTCAGCAAGTCTATTGGTTTTATAACAATTTGTGTTACCAGTGCCTGGTTAGTCAGAAGCTTTAGACCACAGTGGTTTGTTGTTTGATTGCTGTTATCCTTTTCCCCTTTTTACCTCTTGTGTCCTTGGCGTGCAAGCTCTTCAAAGCAGGCTCAACTTTATATAGCTTATATAGAGCTCTCAGTTCACTGTAGATACCAGTTAGTTGCAAAACAAAACCATGTACTCATGTTTACTGTAAGTCACTTCTCATGGAACTGAATGCTGTTTGCCTATTCTGACAAATATTTAGTCAAATATTATAATTTGACTAAATGTGAGTAGAACAACAGATCTGGGTGGAGGTACCTGTGCTAGAAGCACTTCCTGTTCAGGCAGAAACTTGGGGGCTAGAAAACATGCCTTATGAAGACTGGCTGAGGGAACTGGGGTTGTTTAGTCTGGAGGAGACTTTATTGCTCTCTACAACTACCTAAAAGGAGGTTGTAGTGAGGCTGATGTTGGTCTCTTCTCCCATATTACTGATGATTGGACAAGAGAAAATAGCCTAAAGTTGTGCAAGGGGAGGTTTTGATTGGATATTAGGAAGAATTTCTTTACCAAGAAAGTGGTTAGGCACTGGAACGGGCTGCCCAAGGAGGTGGTGGAGTCACCATCCCTGGAGGTGTTCAAAAAATGAAGAAATGTAGCAATTGAGGCTATAGTCTAGTGTTTAGGGAAATAGTGGTGTGAAGGTTGGACTTGACGATCCTAGAGTTCCTTTCCAGCCATAATGATTCTGTGATTCTGTAAAGCTTGGGCACTGGTCAGTGCTTCCACCATTTCAGCAAAGTAAGAATTACAGATGTTGGCATAAGGAAGCATGGTAGGGAAGACGCTCACAAGGAGAGGGGAAATATTTTCCTGGGTATTGTGAACATTTTCAACCTCTTCTGTGATGATGTGGTTCTGCCCTGAAAGTCTGCCCTTGAATGCTTCAAGCGATGGGTGCAATTTCAGATGAATCTAATGGTGGGATTAACACCATTGATTTTTACAGAAGAGTATCTTGCTCATAGTCCAGTAGATCTTTCTAGGCCTAGGGGAACTCAAAAGAGACAAGCAGTGCTTCCTTGGAGGGGAAATAATGTAGAGATATTGACTAGGAAAATTCCTACATCCTAGGCCTATTTAACTTCTCTTTTTTCTTCTCTGTTTTGTACTTGTAAGGGCCTTCATCATGCTTTATCAGTCTCCCTGGCAGAGCTCTGTCATTTGTGGTTATCTGACTGCTTCATTTTTATGTCTATATCATTAGTTTATTGGATTGGACAGTTGACTACATGCCATCCAGGGAAACTGTCAGCAGTAGAATATCACATTACTGAAGTGAACAGCAATTCAGCTCCTGTACAGTTTGATTCTATTTGCTGAACTAAACAGAAACATCCTGATATATTTCCCAGGAGAAGACAATTTTTTACTCGGATATGGTCATGCTATCAACAGGCAACTGGCCGTTGCTAAAATAATGCCCTCCGCATCATATAAACTCACATAAAACATGAGTTAAAGGATGTGTGAAGCAGCTGGAATATGGCATAGCTCAATCTAGTTTATACTCCAGGTCCCAATCTGGCTCTGTTGATGGAAGGGAAAGTCAGTATAACCATAAAGGGAACATTACAGATGGGTTTTAAGTGCCTTGGATTAACCACAGGCTACAGGTGTACCTAACAACAATTAATCCCAAACTGTACTCTAAACTCTCATTCCGTTTCAGATTCTCCATGGGATCTGTGCTCCAAAAGGCAATTACATCAAAACTAAAAATGTTTGTATTCAGTCTTGACTTTTGACTACAAATTTGAGCTGAACAAAGAGCTATAAAGCTTAACGGAAGCAGCCCTCCCTACTTCAAAATCCTTGTGCAATTTGACTGTTACTTATTGGTGCAATATTTCTTAATTTCATGACTGGAGGAAAAATAGTCTCACTTTTTAAAGAGTGAGACCCACCTGCTAACTAGAAAGCAACACAATACACTAAACTGACATTGATTTTCATATGTTTAAACAATCAGCCACATTTTTATCATGGGAATAAGCTGGTACTGTATATGACATTAAATAACACCTCCTGACTGGAATAGGTAGAGAGGTGGGGAAACCAGTAACAACTCCATTCCTTTGATCGGTGCAGGATCCGTTTATTGCATTGACAAAAACATGAAGAAGCAGGCTGCAAGATGGTGAAAGAGTAGTCAGGTAGACAGATATTAGAATATGTAACTGGGAATAATGGAATAAGTTAAACAGAGAGAGCCTTATAACATAAACATCTTGCACTGCAAATGATCTCCCTTAGGACAGGAAGGAACAGTTAGCTTATTAAATGAGTAATTTAAAATGATCAGAAAAAAGTATTTGAAAATATACTGTAGGGAACAATCCTGACCACAGACTACTGGATGTTGCTCTTCATTGTCTGTGCTTATCTGCATTCATATTTTTTTCCTTGTTTTACTTTGTTCAAAATGTGGGAGATAAATGGAAGTTGTGCCTTGCAGTTGCTGAGCTACACAAGCTGAAAAAAATGAGGTTTGATTTCTTAATGACATTACTTAAGTGAAGAACACTGACCTTTTCTTTAAAAAGGAGAACAAGAGACACATTTATAAACTGAAATGGCAATGAATTGCTGGCATGTGTGTTTAAACTCAGGTAGGAAGATCAAACATTGAATTCCAGTGCTTTGACAGGAAGACCTCAGATACCTCCAGTGGTAATGTATGTTTAATCAAGGGGGGATGATTTTTTTTCTTGTGCAAGTACTTGGAATTTCTAATTAATTTTTTGCAATATTTATTAAAGTCTTAGCTAAGGAGCTTGCTTTGTCATCTTTTTTATTGTCTCCCTACTCTCAAGTATTCAAAAAGGCAGTTACTTTTTCTGGATGCTTTGGGTTTCTTTCTCCATTAAATGTTACATCTCTCTGGTGATGGGTAGTCATCTATGCATGTGAACAAAATAAATTACACCCCTATTCACTCGATAGAGTCTGTTATGCTGCTAGAATGGTCTATATGGTGAGAATATACTTGATAATTGAGATACCCAAGTTTTTAGTGATTTAAATGCAAGAGGATGTTTCTGCTCCTGAAGTAAGTGGAATAGTTATTAACTTTAATTAGGATGGGTTCAGACCTTAAGTCAGGAGAAAGAAGCCTAGTGCTTCTCTTTTCCCCTTCACTTTGTAGAAGACGTCAAATTGCTTTGCTGGAAATTTCCATTTTTCATTGACTCCTATAGATTGAACGCAACAGACAAAAAATGGGAATGAGATATGACCCAGGCAGAATTCCCTTGCTCACCAGGAGATCAAAACAGTTTTTCATTCCACTCAACAACTGCTTTACAATCTTTACCCTGTAGTTGCTCAGTATACTGTTACATAATAAGAAGCACAGTAGTCCAAAACTGCACTGGTCCAGAGGGTGAAATGGGTCCACAGGATCTCTGAAGACAACGAGTTCTGCTTAGTAGCAACTCGCAGCTTCGTGCTTTACGGGAAAGGGTGCCAGCCTGCTTGGATTCAGTGGCTCAATGACCTCATTGATTTTGATTTTGGGACCAGATAAGCAGTGTGCTAGACACAGTAAAATCATTATGTCTTGAAAGGACTTCTAGGATCATTTTCTTGCAGGTTAGTTGTTGTAGACAAAGTGATTTTTTTTTTTTCTCTGAGAGACAAAGGAGCTTTAGCCTGTGAATGTGTATATATATGCATGTTTATATATACATAAAATTGCTAGTCTATCTGAACCCATACCCAAGGCTTACAAAATAGAAAACAAATGTCAGAGAGAGATCAAAGATATTTAGACTAATTTTAAGCCTAAAAGCTTTAGCAATGTCCCTTATCTCTGGATAAAGAAGATGATTCAGATTTAATGCTTCTAACTATTTTGCCTTTCCTAAGCCTGTGTGAATGGTGAAGACAAACATTTTCCAGATTATTGAAGAGAGCTCCTGCTCAAACATGGGCATGATTATTTATGACAGAGAAGTGGGTAGTCAAGTAGGTACTGCATTAGAGCTGAACAAAATGGATTTGTGTCAAGCACTGCTCTGCTGCATGACCCTCTTGTCCATTAGCCTGCCAGGTCTTTGGAGCCAAAGTTAATTCCCTCTGTATATTGGAGATTCTTCCCATCTGGGGAAGGAGGGCCTCTCACTGCTGCTGAGCTGCCAACAGCATTAGGAAACCCCCAAATGGCATACATGGAAATGTTGTTTAGACCCATTGGTAGATTAAATTCCTTTTACGCTGCTAATCCTCTGGGGATTTAGGGACAGCCAAGTGTTGCCTTGTCTGCCACCTATAAAAATGTGCATGTGACTGAGAGGCACCAGATGTGTGAGAAATCTGGGCAATGTCAGGCTTCTGCACTCCCTCCTCCTCTGAACTCTCAGATAACACTGCCCACAACTCTTCCCTCTGTTCTCAAAGCAAAACCCTAGGGTCATTATTCCTACTCCCTTACAACACCGAACTCCCACCTCTGATTTCCATGTCTAATCCACTAACCTTTATTTTGCTGGATGCACAGATGCAAGTGTTGCTAATTCTTACTCTATACGCTCTGAAACAGGTGTGCAGGAAACAAGGGAGCCCTGACATGCTGCTTTGGATATGAGGCAAGTTACTATTTATAGGTCTCTGCTTTATGGCCACATATTTTGCTATTCAGAACAAGTTTGGCAATGTCCAGATGGTGTTGCTGAAACACACATAGCTCAGAAGAAATCCAAACACTCAGTTGTGGGCATAATGCTTGTAAGGTGCATGCAATTTATTTCTTCATATGGTTTGGTCACCACTGCTAGATCATGAAAGATCCTGAACATTTCAGATGTAAATTACACTCCCCAAACTCATTATTCTTGTGATGGAGTGTGTCCCTTGCATGCTACAAATCCAACTGAAAGTAATCTTCTATTGAAGATGTATGCTTTTTCTCTTTTAAAGCAATATAGGGAAAATGTTCACATTCTGCCAATAAAAGCTGTATATAGGAAACTACACCTTTTTTTTTTTTCTTTAATTTTCATGTTTAATTAAAGGTGAGCTTAATAGTTTTATTTATAAACTTTAGTTGTAAAGACTAAATGCTCCCCTCAAGGGAGCATTAAGGGTCCAACTGATAGCCTAAGTTATATTCTGAAGTGTACCTGCACATTTGTTATATCGGATCATAAATGTGTTTTGACATTTGAGAACTAAGGACCTAATCCTGCTTCAATTAAAAAAAAAAAAAAGTATAAATGCATAACAACTGCAGTCTCACATAGACCCGCTTCAATACCATTGTAATTGTGCAACAGATACTTGGAAACAGGGGATAGCTGATCTCTGTGGATAAAGCATTATCATGCGGCAAGTGAAGCTGAGTATCCAGAGTCCTCAGTCAGTCCTTTCAGTTTGAATGTGCTGTAATCAGGCCAAAGAGGCTGTGAGGCTCACCATGGGGATCACATTGCAGAACTGGTTTGAATAGAAAGCCCAACTCTCAGGATTAAACCAGACCAGAGATTTGTCTGTGCACAGACTCTCTCCTGCATCTTAAGTTGTAGTGTGGGCATCTGTCTATTACTTTGCTTCTATCACTCTGATGAAGCATCCTCAGGGTGAGTATTTTACCATGGTGAACTAATTCCTTTCCAAGTCCTGATATACCCTGATAGATGCTCAGAGCCTCAGAGAGGAAACCTTCCCTTAACAAACATGGCACCTAGTCTCAGCATGGATGAGAGCAGCCAGAGCTCAAAGGGCAGCTAAATCACTCTTGCCTCCTAATCTCCCAGTGCAGACTTGGCAACCAATATCTGGCAGGGGCGGTCCTGGGGGGCAGATTCAGCACGGTGCTGGGAGTGAGCATGCAGGGCTCAGGACTGCAGAAGGGCAGAGGGATGCTGGGGATGTTACTGCTCAGATCTTCTTGCTCTCTCATTCATTGGCTTCAAAAACTTTTGCCGGTCCACAGCTGACACTGAGGAGGAGAATGGGGACAATACACTCTGGTTCCTTCAATTTATGCTGCATGTAGGTCCTATTACCTTAGTACATGTGTTGTTTCATAAAATTATCAGGTTCTTTCCTTAAATCCAGTTGTAGTTTTTGACTCAGTTCCATCAGTAGCAGCTGCAAAGGAAGTGATTCCTTGCTCTATTGCAATTAAATATTTTGATGATTTAGCTTTTCATTGGAGGTTCATTTTTCAACTGTTTTGAGTTTGAGCTGTAGAAAAGAAGAAAATAAGTTTAGCTTTTTCCATGAAAATGCATTTGTATCAGGGGAAGGCATGAGGGTAATGTCTCTGTTTGCTAAAAAGCTTCTTTGCACCAGACCCCACAGGTATTACCCCAGTATGATGTTAACACCCTTGAACAGTTTGCAAACCTGTTCATCTTTGTATGAAGTGGTTATCTTTCATAGCACAACAAATAAAGAAGCAGCCTCAGCAAGACTTTTGCCCTGGATAAACATGAGAAGGTTTTCTGTCAGCCTCCCACTGAGTGTGCACAGAGCAGGCTGTTAGGTGCAGGCTGTTACATCAGGCTTTGAGAGATGGTGCTAGGTAGGTTTTCTGAGATGACGACGGTGACGCGGTGCCTGCGATAGTGATGGATGAAGCTACACAGCCCAGGCTTGCCCTGTGGTGTCCCTTGCTGCTTACTGCAGGAGTGCAACCTCCCTGCAAAGCTGGCTGCTGCAGGCTGTGGAGCACAGCCTTTCGTGGCTGCTGAGGCGTGTGGTGTACGTAAAATGAGAACAAAAAAATATGAGCTCTCCTCATTTTAACAAACTGAGAATACAAGAGCTGTGGGCAAGCAGCAGAATTTCATTTAGCAGGAAGGGTAACACACAGGATTTTGCTTGATAAAACTTTGTCTCTCTCTGCTTTTTCTCAGGCTATGCCTGTGATCATGATAAGCTTCCTCTTCCAGAATCGGTGAGCAAACCTCCTCCTATCTTATTTTCCAGTGAGTGAGACAGGGCTGCACTAGGCCTGCAGGCTGTGTGTGGGTTGTGAGCTGTCTCACTGGCCCCATGGCAGTGGGGAACATGGATCACAGTTGCTCAGTCTTGCTGCACTGCAGATGCGACACCTCATGCAGGATACAGTTGAAGGGGCCAGACAGATAGAGTAGGCCAGTGTGTGGCATTTAGGGTCCTGGAGTGGGAGAGTGGCTGTGACATGGCTTTGCCTGCTCCTCAGACCCAGGCTCTTCTGCTGGGGAGGGTGAGGTGGGACCTGGAAGTACATGCCTTTCTGTCCCTCACTGTCCAGAAGGCTCGACTGGTCTGAAGAGTTTCTAGTGGTCTCTTTTACACATGGCTGTCTGCTATGAGATGACATTCCTACCCAAGGCAAAGCAGCCCACGAACTCCAAAGGCTGTTCTTCACCACAGCCCTGTTCATCTAGTCCCTGCTGATGGCTATAGATGAATCCTCAGCGGTCCCATCCTGTAGGGTACTGAGGGAGTCACAAGTTTCCATATGTAACTGACAAAGATGCAATGATAAGAAACCTGGAGGATGTGTTCTGTCTACTGATGATCTGTCTGTGCAGACAGTGACATGACAGGCTGTGCTGGTGGGCCCTCCAGGTGGAGAATGCAGGCTCCAGCCTGCAACGCAAGCATAGCCACCACCATCAAAAGGAAAGGTGATACATCAATCTTTTAGCAGCGCCTAGAGTTAGGGTGTGGGCTCATTTTCATATTTTTTATTTGATGTTTTTTACCTTTTCTTATTTCATTTTGAGCAAGGAAACAACTCATAATTCCCAGAGGCAGTAGTTCTCCCACCTTGAAAATGTAACCTGAAACAATAATGTAATCTTCTCTTTCAGCTCCTCTAGACCTCAGGCATAAATGATTTTTATCTGGTGCCCAGGTAATTAGCTGGCTGAGAGATGTTAATAGTTAAGCTAATAATTACTACACCTTTGCAATTGACCTTAAGGTAACTTCAATGTAGATACTTTAAAGATAAAATAATTATTTCTGGGTTATTTTTAATTAGAACAAAATTACTTGTGTATTTATATTATTTCCCTATTTCCGGTGATAAGTATGAACCAAAACACATGAAAGTTCAATAACTATAGACCAGAGGGGAAAACTACCATGCTTCAGTATGGCTGATAAAGAAGGTTGGGAAAATGCTCTTCATCACTTGGTGTAGATCTTTTTTGGGTTAAACTTCTTCAGTTGTGAGAACAATGCACACAACTTCATCCACACTTCACCCTCTTCCCCCTGAGCAGTGTTTAGCATTTGTTGTCTGCAGGTTTGGGATGTGCAGAGTTAGCAAAAGAAAACACAAAAATTAATTCTGTTACAAGTACAGAAAAAGAGAAAAACACCCAAACTACTATATGGGTTTGCTTTTCATCATCACTTTCTGCTTTCAAAGCCATATGCACTTCAACGGACCTTCTCTGGCAGAAGGAATGGTACAACCTTGGAACAATCCCCTACTGCAGATGGGGACTTTGAGGCAGAGTCATTAAGTTCCTTCCCTAAGCCTCGCTGTGATGTGTTAGAGGGGGCTGAGAGATGGGTACCAACTAAAAACCATTTGTGAGAGAATTCATGTCTCACTCCCCACAGAAATCACAAGTAAAATGCAGAAGTAAAAGACTTCTTTCTGTTTTGGAGCTGAGGGACCTTCCTTCTGATCTTAGAGCTCTGGGGTTATTGCACAGACGTGATTTATACAGTAATTAAACCTGCAGAATATACCTAGGTGCCCAAATGCCTTTTAAAATGGTATTTAAAAGGTGAGCCCTTGAGGCCTGACATTCAGAGGCACTGACTCCCATTGGTAGCCACCAAGGCCAATAGTACAATCAATGCTTAAGCCACAGTGTGGCCTTGAGCCAGAGTGCTCAGTGCTGTGTGGGAGCAAGCCCAGAATGGCCCTCTCACAATGTATAGCTACCTATTTCACACTAATTTGTATGATTTTGAAGCAGGAAGATACTGTGCGACAGTCTATCCTCTTGCTGAATAGCACCCTGAAAATGATTGCTGTAGGTAAGTACAGTGGGACCAACAAGTGAAATGCTCTTTTCTCAGGCCAGCCAGTGTGCCAGCTCGCTGATTATTTGCTGCATTTGATCTGGCAGATATCTAGCATGACTCATTCTCTGCAGCCCCAGGAAAATGTACTCTCTATAAGCATTTTAGAGGCTCTGTTGCTCAGCATTAGGAAACAAGGAAATTCCTTCTGAATGTGTTTCATCAAACTGGTGGGTAGACTTTCTTAAGATGTCAAGCGAAAGGGACAAAAAATGCCATACGTGTATTTTCATGACAAAAGAAGATTTTAGTTTGCAAGCAAAGGCTGCGAGATAGTGAAACTACATTGTATTCAAAAAGTAATGCTTTTTATAAATATACAAGAGAGTAAATGATTTTTTACTCGTTCATTGGCACTCTGTCTTGCTCCCTACCTTTCCCGTGCAAAGAGGTCAAAATATTTGACTTGCATTTAAAACCAGAACTGGGTGCTACAGAGACTTTATTAAATATATTCTATTACTATCTACTCACTCACACAGGACCTGGCATTCTTTGGTAGGAGCTGAGGTGGTGTGTGGACAGGCTCCATGCTCAGGTGTCAGACAGGATACAACACATTGTAAAAATGGATCTAGCTGGGCTGGAGGAGCTGAGCTCCCAAACACCATTCACATCTGGTCTTGGTGGATCAGGGTTGAACACGGTAGCAATACAAACACCTGAAAACCAGACTGGCCTCATGAGTGCTCCACATTATTCAAAACAGTGGTATATATAATACATACTAATGTTAGAAAAAATCTACACTATTTAATCTGAATTAGATAAATAACTCTAGTTTAGATTTGCACTGGAGCATGGCAGCATAGAATTATAGCTACCCTTTTACCTCTCCTTGGTTTGGGGTGGTGTTGCATGTTCAGACCTGTAAAAACATATGTCAGCAAAGATTCAACCTGAACATTATTTTTGTCCATGTACCTGAGGATCAGGGAGGAGCTGACAGAGATATTTAGGCCAAACACACTCCCTAAGTCTCTTTCTTTTCTGTTTTCAGGGGTTATTGATTCAGGTACAAATCAGTACAGGGATGGCACAACTCAGTGGGTTTAAAAAGCCTGGGATGCTGCAGCAGGTCAGGCTCTCTTCCACCACCCCCAGTAATTTCCCATGCCATCGTGGGTAGATCCTGTGCCTCCTACCTCCCATTCACTCCAGCTCCTTCAAGGAATTGCCCATCCCAGTCTAGCACAGAAGACTAGGAAGTGGTTAGATGAAGCAGGCTTGACACAAGATTTAGGAAGACAAAATATTTAGCAAGATGAGAGATTTAGCAAGTTTGCCCTCTGCTGATCTCATTCCCAACTGATTTCTTTTGTCTGGAGTCCAAGGCCTCATGCAGGGCAGCTTCTCCTCCTATTAGTCACCTACCTGCAGATAATCTGAACTTTTCTTTCTCCAGTACTGGCAACACTTACCAAAAAAAAAAAAAAAAAAAAAATTGATTATATAGCAAACCTTAGTTTTTATTGAAGGTTTAGGGGGTATCCCATAAAAATGGCACCAGGGCAGTTTTTGGGAGCAAAAAGGAGTGTGGGCAGCCAAGGGTCTGCTGCTGGTGGTGAGGGGTGGTACTCACTCCTTCCCAGGAGAGGTGGGTATGGCTTCCCTAGGGTTGCCACTGTGGAGGTGGTGAGGAGTCTCACCACATGTGCTCCTCAGCATGCCGAGCCATGCAGGCAGAAAGGATTTCAGCTTAACTCCCTAACACACAAGCCGACTAGAAATAATTTTAGTATTCTGCAGGTTAAATACGAGTTCCTTTCTTCCTTCTTTGTGTACTGTGTTCTGATCAGCACTCCTTTGTCTTGGCAGGCAATTGCTATTCCTAATTTGTATAATAAAATCTGTTGTCTCCTTGGACCAGAAGTTTTTCTTTGAACTACGTAGATGCGAATTGTTATTGAAATGCGTGACATTCATTTTGTATGTTTGTTCTCAGGGAACTAAACCAGCAGATTTTTCATCTTGTTCCATGTGGTTTTGCCAAGCTAGCAGGCCATATTTTATCAGCACCAGACCTGTAAGCATCCACTCTTTTGACAAATTTGAACAGAATTCCTGCCTTCCTCAGTGGGAAGTATGGAACAAAGGAGGAAGAATTTGGCCTCATTCTTGCTTTGTGGTGAACTGCATCAAAGCAGTCCTGAGAGGTGAGCAGTGTGATTATACACATTTTTAGAGGTGGGGAAACTGAGGCATGGCTTATTAGTAAAGCTAAAATAAAGCTGTGATGCTGGGAGCTCAAAAGCAGTGCTTTGCATGATATGTCACACAGCCTCCTTCATAGTGCTTGCATTAACAGGGCCTGACAACCTCTTAAATGCTGCTGAGTTTATCTTTGTAACACATCCATGAAGTACTGCTGCTTTGCTTATAGAGATGGGATATTGAAGCAAATATGCATGTATGTGCTTTATGGGAAAGAGCTACAGGCACAAACACGCATAGAGAGAAGAGAGAAGCATGTTGTAAACTCTGATCCACGGGGAAAAAAGAAAATTATCAAATTTGAACATCCACATTGTTCCTCTGCTCAGCTGGTCCCAAAATGATCTGTCCTTAATATGCCTGTTATTGACTTGAGGCCCTGGTCTTCAGTGAAACCTATGGCTGCTCTTAATCAAGATTCCTAGAGCAAGACCACCAGCTGGCACTGCTCAGTGCTGAACAAAGGCTTTAGTAGCTCCCAGCACGCAAGGTTTTGCAGAGTCGTGTCCTTGTTTTTCAGGGCTGAGGGGGTTCTTTGCTGGGGGGAGGGGGGCAGTTCTGCCACATCCTGAATCCTGCTACACAAAATGCCGGCTGTGCAATCATGGTCGCCACTAAAATACCCTTCATTTTGCTCTGTGGCCAACAGAGCAGCTGTCTTTGGGAAGGACTGCTCCAGAGAGTAGAAACCACAAGAAATCTGCAACAGAGAGCAGGTGTAGGAAAACCTTTGCTGACATCATGCAGATAGCCCAAAACTTTGTACCCCTCTATTGTCTTCCTACGGAAAAGAGTTTGGAAAACACCACCGAGATACCTGAGTATCTCACGCACACCGAGCAGAAAGGTCTCCTTAAAACACTTGTTGACATAGGGTGAGGGCACGTGAAGCTAGGGACTTATATTTGTATATTTGTAAGGATCCAGTAATCTCAGGGCTGTAAAAAACTGTGGTAATGTGGTTGCTGCACGCTGAGGGCAAGGGTTAGAGTAAGCAGCTCTGGAGTCTGGCTTGTGTATTTGTTTCACCTCCCCACGCATCCTCTCCTCTCATGCAGAACCTGATTATGAAAGGTTCCTGTGGCTACAGTGAATTTCAGCCTATAAATATATTAATTTGTGTTTTGTGCACTTTGAGCATCATTGCAGTGCTTCAAATGTTGTCTCAGCATGTTGTTCATTACTGAATCACTGGGAACATATAGAAAGAAGTATGTGGGCTGTGAAACGTTTTGGTTTTGTGATGCTTGGCTTGAGTCTGTGCAGTATTTAACTTCCAGTCTACGTCTGAAGCTATAGGTTGTAATAACGCTTGACATTGGTGTCAGATCTGGTCATCTACCTAGAATAAATCCTGTTCTTCTTATAGAATACTCTGCACTTGTCTTTATCAGTCCAAAACTATAGGAAGATTTCTGTCAAAAATGAAGACAAGGAGTTTTGTTTCTTCAGAAAAGTACAGAATAGAATATCAATTAATCTATTCTAAGGTCAAAACTACAAGAATAAATGGAATGTTATCATAATTTTGACAGCTGTGTTATCTTTCTTGCGACAAAAAAAAAATTTCAGAGAATTCTTCTCTATTCCTTTTACAGAATATACGTTGGAAATTATGCTACTAGTGGGATTTTAAAAAACATTGTAATCTTTCTTTTTCATGCTAGTATGTAAAACTAATTTGAGAAAAAAAAGCAGCAAGCGACTCAGGTATCAGAATTAGATTTTTAATTTTCAGTATTGCTAACAGCTAGAAATTAGTTATGGAAGTGTATAGGTTACAATTTATCTCCATATTTATGCTTGGGAATGTGAATAAGAGAGAGCTATAAGTGATGTTGGCAGCAAAAAAGAAGGTGGGAGATGGAAAATTGTTGTCAAAAGGCTGATGTCCTTCAAGATGTCTTTGTAATGACAAATATGCCTCTCTATTTTGTGATTTACACTTTTCAAACTATCTTGGAATGAAAAAATGCTGTCAAAATATGTGAAACAGAAACAAAATTTTTCAAACTTTAGTCTTTAGAGTCCTACCCCAAAATGCCAAATAATCAGCGTGTGTCTAATCTTTAAAAGCTCCTGTTAGTTATGTGACTTCTGCTTATCTTTTTCATATTTTTATGAGGCTCAACTAACAGACAAGTAAGGCTCCCAGGTTCACTGGCTGAGCTGCCTGTCTGCAGGGAGAGCTATCCAGCACAGCTCCAGCCGAGCTCATACAGGGAGAAAAGGAGAATTTGTCTTGGCTTTAATCTGGACTGAGCTCCCTGGAATGTCAAATTGGAGCTGGTTGCAAAATGGGTACAAATTTTCATTTTAAAATAAGCAAGACTTGTCACCATTCTTTTGTACACAAACACACCTCCCCTGCCGCCTTCTTGCCGTCAGGTTTCAGCAGTTCTGATGTGAAATTAGAAATTGTCAAGCTGAGTAAATGTATTTAGAGATTCACTACAAATGTAGCCCTGCCTGTTTCCTTTTAAAGTGAAGAAGGATGAATTTATACATAGAATCACAGAATACTTTGAGTTGGAAGAGACCTCAAAAGGTCACCCAGTCCAACCCCTCCCTGCAGTAAGCAGAGACACCTTCAACTAGATCAAGTTGCTCAGAGCCCCACCAAGCCTGACCTTGAACGTCTCCAGGGATGGGGCCTCCACCACTTCTCTGGGCAGCCTGTTCCAGTGATCAACCACCCTCATAGTAAAGAACTTCTTCCTCATGCCTAAGCTAAATCTCCTCTGCTCAAGTTCAAAACCATTGTGTCTTGTCCTGTTGCTACATGCCTTTGTAAACAGTCCTTTCCTATCACTGTGATACTCCACCAAAGACACTCTAAAGCTGCACAGACCTGAATGCATGAGAAGGATGTAAAACACTAGTGGGGACAGTCCAGATACATTGTGATCTATTAACTGTGAAGCTTAGCAAAAGGAATAGAAGCATTAAAACACCTGAACTCTGTTTTCCACTTCGTTGTGAGCTTTCATATGGTCTTTGATAGGACATTTGGGGCTTTTGGCTTTGTTCTGAAAACTTTTCACATGAACTCAGCAAAAGCAAAGTCCTCACTGGGCTAAACAGAGTCTTCTGGGACCCAGCCTATAATTCCTAATTAATGTCAATGGAATTGGTACATGAAAACTGAGGTCATAGGCTATCTCCAAGAGGTTTTTGCACATCATGGAAAATTAATTTTTCAGTGACAAATAGAATGAATACAAGCCCCTGGTAATCAACAAGAGATTCTTGACTGAAATGTCAGATATCCAAATACAGCAGATATTTACTACTGATGATTTAAAAGAAGACTCCTGTATAGGACTAGGCTGGGAAATCTAGTTTAAAAATGTGTATTCAGAATCTCTATTCTTTCTCAGTGATTCTCTAAATTAATTCAGTTCTGTTTACAAATGCAGCATTAAAGGACCGGTTTCTCACCTAAAGTTATTTTCTTGGTTTCAGGCTTTACACATTAATTGGAAAATCTCAATGTGCAGTGGCAGAATTAATCTCAGTTCTGTCATCTGAATGACAAATTATGACTTCAGTGGCACCTGTCCAGCTATTTTTAATGTAGCAGATAAAGTCAGCTGGATACAGCAGAACATTAGTAAGCAAATCAGTGGTAAATGGACAAAAATGAACAAAAACACTTTTTTTTTTGTCTCTTAGAGTTGCAATGGATCTTAGAGGTTGAAAGCGGAGAAAAGCATCAAATTCTTTCTATCATCTCTACAGCTTATAAAAGCAACCTCAAGTGCAACTCTGGAGGTGTCAAAATAGGATGTTTTACGAAATTGTTTTTCTGAAAGTAGTGGCATAAATTTATATTATTTGTTTTTTTTTTTTTCTAGAAATGGCAGACAGACAGCTACAAGAACTTTGGAAAGGGAAAGTAGAAGTCTGATGTGGAGGGATTTTTTTGTGCAGCTTTGGGGTTCATCTACATGGAGGTATATGGGTAATAAGTATGAACTCTTTGACTCAGGATTAAACTGTCTGATTCAAGCCCTAAGTACAAGCTTTCTGTGTCTGTATGAAGAGCCACACGATTTAATTTACATTGCTGACTCTCCTTTGCATCCTGAAAGAATACAGGTTGCTGCTACCAACGTTTCCTAATTCTTTATCTAAGTCATATAAAACTGGCTTGGTGTTTGCCCTGTGCTGTGCTTCTTGCCACCAAAGGCTCACATCTGTGCTCTTTTTCCATGAGATTTGGCAATCCATGGAAACGCAACACTGCTGATCCTCCCTATCTCAAATTCAGGAAAAATATGGGAGTTGGCACAAATCATGAGGCTTTTCTGGAATGTGGGAAAATATCCAAATGATAGATAACATTCTTTTCTTCACCACATTTTTTCAAAAATCTATGGTTTATTGATATCAGAGTATTTAGCTTTGCTCTGCAGCCATGAGGACGGAAATTTCACCTTCCTTTTCCAAATGAGAGCTAGAGATTTGCTCTTTATTCACTTGGTCCGAGGAAGACGCAGTTTTAGAGTTAAAATTTGCCTTTTCCTGACAGGATTTGGCCTTACTGATTGGTACTCATGGCAACAATCTGTCTAGCACTTCCTATTTAATTAATTAAGTTTCAGATAAAGCTTTCCAGAGCCTTGCACTGAAGGTGATCTCGTCTATTTTTCTTTTGTAAAATTCCACATATTT
>NW_008583659.1:0-229 GCF_000691845.1 Merops nubicus | reverse complement strand
TGAGGGCTCTGTCTCTTGGGATCTACCAAAAGATCTCTTGGTGCAAAAGAGGGAATTGTTTTTATGTATGTGAGAATTGTCTGCTTGGGGAAGTGGAGGGACATCCTTATAGAAACTAAGGATATCCTCCAAATAGTAGATTTTGGTCTCTTCAACCACTCGGGGAAGAGAAGGGTGACACAGCAGAAACTCTGTGTGTGTCTAACTGTCATTACCGACACCCGATCAC
>NW_008583658.1:35843-64926 GCF_000691845.1 Merops nubicus | reverse complement strand
GTTTTCTTAGATCTTGTCCTCCAGTCTGCACTCTTCAAAGAAGTGAGCCTGGCCCATTTCTTACCATTTCCCTCCTTGTACATTTTAGTAGTCAAATGCATTGGTTTCATCTGGGTTTGAACCCAAGTGGATTCAGAACAAGTGCAAAGGCTGTGTTTCTCTCCTCACCTTCAGTCCACCTTTTCTGTTCTTTCCAGAGATCACTGTTGTAAGAACTCACTTTGGCAATAAAACATTCTTCCTCTGGCCCTTGAAGATACAAGGTTCTTTCCTTTCTGTTTCAAGAGAATTTTACAAAGTTCTTTTCAGTATAGCAATGAGCAACAGGTCGTTGAGCCCATCTTGAAGTTAAAGAAATGCTGTCGTTTCCCTTGCATGTTTAAGGCCAGGATAATGGTGCAAATGGCAGTGATACCATCACTACATGCTTCTTCAGAAACCCAAACTCTACACTGAAACTCACTTCTTCTCAAGACATGTTCAGTTCATGATGTGTCAGGACAGCTTAAGGTCTTGCCATTGGACACTGACTTCTTGGGTGGTCAATAAAGCCATTTGCAGCCCACCTCAGATACAGGAATGTAATTCTCTTCCCTTCCCTTGAAGCTTGCTCCTAAAATCCCTACAACTGAAGTGCTTGTATAAACTGTAAAGTGCATTGGGACTGTCCTGGACTTTGTTACTTGTAAAGTTTACCTCTGCCTAGATGGTTTCTGTAGTGTAGGAAGCACTTCAAGTCACTGGGAGAACCACACCAACTTTGCTAGGCTGGGATATGTTATACATGTACCTATATTACATTCCATCCCAACCCTGATTTCCTGAGAGTGGCTTACAGGCAGGGCTTTGGTCTGTCCATATTCATGGCACATAACCAGCAGTTAATGTAGCATTTTCACTAGTTCTGTATTCTCCTTTGTTGTGGCAAGAATGATTTGACTTCTGCAGATAGCTCCTTTTTCATATTTAGTAGCCTTCCAGCCATTCCTAATGAGCACCCAGCAACCTGTGTGGAGAGCTGAGTGTGCAGTCCACTAAGAACATTTCCTCTCTGCAACGATCACCAAAGATGCAAGCTATGGAAATCACAGTTTGGGCATTTCTCCCATGGACTAGCTTATGACAGAAGACATCACTGCATGTTATATGAGACAGAATCATCTCTCTTTTTTTGCCTTAACGTGGGCTTGCTTCATAAAGTTCAACTCCAAGGACCTCCAACGCTGCAGCGGATAGCCAGAGCCAGTTCAGACTAGCAGATCACAAGCACAGGTCCTACTTTGGCCACTTCCACCACATGCCTGTCCTCCTTTCTCTGAGTGATGTTCAGCTCTTTCATCCAGTCTTGTGCCCCCTGAAGGTACCTGAGCACAGGTCCTACTTTGGCCACTTCCATCACATGCCAGTCCTCCTTTCTCTGAGTGATATTCAGCTCTTTCATCTAGTCTTCTGCCCCTGAAGGTACCTATCCTGTCCTGGCTAAACCTGTTTTGATGTCAAGAGATTTTTAGCCCAGTATCTGCAGTAGATTTTAATAAGCTGCTCACACCACATTAAAAAATAAAAAATAAATTTAAAAAAAAAACCACACAATTTGAGCTTATGATCATGACAACACATTTGCAGCAAATGTTTCAGCATCTGTAACATCAAATAGAGATTTACAGCTTTAGATCTGACGCTTCTTAGGTTTACCTGTTTGATCCTAAAGTTGCACTCAACTTTATATATCTTGAATCGTATGAGCTTAATAATCAGCCATATGGTGTTTTTTCCAAAACTACAATTATCTAAGGATTTAGCTATCCTGTTCACCCTGGACATCAAGCATGCTTGGACTTCTATTTGTCTGGGAGCAGATCTTTTAGGAGTACCCCTCACCTGATTGCCTGAGTGGCGGGCAGGTACCTCGTTATAGCTATTGCCACACCAGATTATCACTGCAAGTAGCAGATTCTGTCAGGCCTGATTGTTAATGAGCAGAGGCAGCACCATCAGATGTGAGCTGAACATACTCCCAAGGAGTTCAAAGCAGGAAGTCCATCTGAAGCACCATCCTTGCTTCTCTAGTTGCCCTTCACAGAGGCTTCCAGCCACTATGCAGCTTTTAGCAGAGCAGTCCTCTACATTCCCTGTCTCTGATGAATCCAGATCCTCCTGCAGGTAGCTTGCATAAAATAGGAGCTACAGAGGGCACACACAGTGTGTGAACTGCACGTTGATAACTACAGGAGGAGAAAGCAAGGTCACTTACCTGAGATTAATTGTACATATGCACATTCATACAGTCAGCCACTCTTATCCCCTTTCTCCTAGTCCACCTGGAAATACCTGGGATTCCAGAACTGAGAAGAGCTGATGGTACAGAACTGTGTGGTCTTAAGGCTAAAAAAACTTGGGTCTTAACTAGCAAGAATCTATGCCCTGTATCAACAGGCATGTAAACAGCAGATTAAAACCTTCTACTTTCTCTAATTTCTTCTTTTTACTTTCCTGTCTCCCTGTGACACATTGCAAATTTAAGAGCTCTAGTCTTCTACTGAATACCACAAGCTTGGTAGAACAGCAGGGGGGTGTTACAGCTAATGTTTTTTGAAACCATGGATTAGCTGTTCTTGTGGACTTTCTAGTCCATTTTGCCTTCCTGACCCAAGCTGCTGCCTCCAGCCTGGTGGTTTTTTTGTTAGAAATTTCAGGACTTAATCTCTTTGAATCACTGTTTTCTTTTCAGCAGAGACATACAGCTTTCTTGACTACAGGAAAATAGAATCCGCAAAATAACTAGAATTATCAGAGTCACATGATTAATTTTCTCCTGCCATGTGTACAATAACATCTTATTAGAATGGAAATCTTCCTCAGTCATACTTTCAGTCATCCAAAGCTCTCTCCTCTGGTGGATCACTGCAAATAACTTCTACAAAGTCAAACTTCTGTCTTGAATTACTGTATAAAACACACAATCATTGTGTGGTTCATATGGAACTCTACCATTTTCTGGGTTTCAGGACTCCCTGGTGGAGCAATATTTAGCTCCTTTGCAGCTCAGGAAGGAGCTGTAGAACTTACTGTAGCCATGCATTCTTTACCTAAACAAAACTTTCCTTTTTTTTGACAGTAAGTTTTGTGAGATGATTGTCACAGTGTTTTTACCTGGAACGATCTTCAGAAATAGGAAGACAGAATGTACACAGTAGTCTGGTTAGAACATTCACTTGAAATGTGAGGAGATTATACTGAAGACTCTTTCATGGTGATTTGTCACCTATGTTCAAGGCAAATGTTGGGCTCTAAAGTCTGACTAACTCATTACTGCCTTGTGAAGGTGCTCCATCTTTGGGGCCAGCATTGGTAACTGGTAGCCTGATAAGGGCTTGGGATTCTTCAGTTTCAATAAACATAAAAGAATACAAAATGGGACCTGGGTTTCTAACATATCATATAATGCCCTTACTGCCAAGCCATTGGAATAAAGAGTATTATGAGCTCTGGTTGTCCATTAGAAAATTTCCAAAAGCCTTAGGTTGTTTTATTCCAATGTGAATTAAAAATGGATTCTGCAGACTTTGTTTTTCATTGTCTTTCAAAAGGGGATGAGATTTTCCAGGTGTTGCTACTGTCAGTTTTCTGTCTGGAAAAGCAGGGAAATAAACAAGCTATTGTTTTGTTTTCAAGTGTTCTTCCAAAGCAATTAACCTGTATAATATTTGCAGCCTACCAAGGCTCACTTTAAGCCAGTATGTACTTCAATTCCTAGCTTTGTTGTAATGCCTCCTAGGACTCTCAAATTACTTTAAATATGCCTTTATTTCTCTGAATGGCTTTTATCTGACTTAGAAATGCTCACTGTCAGAAAGCCAAGCGTGCTGCTCTGTATGCATCACAATCTTTTTGTGCTTTAATCAATAAAGCATTTAAAACATATCATTAAGAAGCATATTGGCAGGCAGATCTCTAACTCGGTTACTCACTGTGAAACCAAGACCTCACTTTAACTCTTTTTGTCAGTTCTACTTTGCTATATGAAATCATACAAAACAGGGGGAAAGAATCTCTGAGGTCATTCATGCATTCTCTCTCCTCCAAGGGCAGATGCTTTCATCTTGAGTTATCGTCACTTTTATTCATGGAGTTTTTGAATGGTGTGCTATTTCCTGTAAAAATCCCTTTTCTTCATTTCTTTGCTGATGATAAAGACTCTGACCTTATCCAGAATTCCTACGAATACCTTCCATTGTTTTGCTTTTCCATTTTAAATGAAAGGATTTGTCCAAGGTCAGGAGATAATGCTTCTTCACAATGTTCAGTGTTTTTCAGTTTTTCTTAAATGCAGCTTCTCTATTTAGAAAAACCACCACAATCACAGCTAATAATGCTGTTTTTAAGGGATCAGACTGGCCTCATCCAGTGCTTCTAAAACACCTGATTCAATCTATGAAGTGACATTCCCTAAATATGTGGTGTTCTCTGAAGAGGAATCAAACTTCTCTGAAATGAGAGCTGCAGGATTCAAGATTCAGAGCAAGATTCACCTAGTTATTTCTTCACACATTCCCTATGTGGCATTGCAGAATTCTCATCCTATTTTCATGCAAATAAAATTCTACCAATCATGAAATTGCAAGGAAATGGGGAGACAAGCATAACGGAGTGAAGAATTCCACATCCTGCAAGTTACCCTTTCTGTCTCACCTTTTTCATTCCCTGAATATGAAGCTCTTTCAGTTTCTCCTTCATCTGTTCACAGCTATTTGTTTCTTTCATTATACTCCTCTGAATGCTCTTTCTCTATCCTTTCAGCATCACAGAGCATAATTTGCATGAGAATAAAAGTCCTCACTTAACTGAAAATTCAAATATTTCAGTGGTGTGTGTAGTTTCTCCTTGTTCTTGTTGTCCTGTGGGTCCCTCCTTGTACCCTGATCTCATGCCATATACCACAGGTACTGCTGCTGGCAGTAAAATTCTTTTTATGAATGGCAGCAGCAGTCTTATCATGTGTTCTCTGTCTCATTGCTTTCTTTCTGGTACTGCATATTCCCTCCTCCTTAAGGGCAAGCTCATCTGTATGATCAACAGAGTACTCTTTTAAAATGGCCCTTCCTGAGCTAAATTGTCATCTCTACCAAGTTTCAGGCTTTCAGAAATTGTGCATCTTTGGTCAGAATTTGAATGGGATTTTGAGTGATTTTTTTTATCCAGTTAGATAGGCTTGGTTGTTAGTCATGGCCACACAGTTCATCTGCATACAGCAATGATGGCAGGAGTGCTTAACATCATTTCTGTAAAATTCTCCTATACGACAGGAACGTTAAGATGAGGGTTGTGCTGTGCAAAAGCCCAGTATAGCTGGAACTGAGAAAGCTGTGTTTGAGGTTGTCCTGTGACACGCAATGATGGCAGGAGTGCTTAACATCATTTCTGTAAAATTCTCCTATACGACAGGAACGTTAAGAGGAGGGTTGTACTGTGCAAAAGCCCAATATAGCTGGAACTGGTCAAGGTTGTGCTGTGACACCAATGTGAAGGAACAGATGAGATGTCAGCACAGACTACCTTTGAGCCAGTCTGAGCAAAGAGCTTTTTCAGGTGTGAGAGGAGATGAGACACAAGTTATGAGCAAAGAGCTTTTTCAGGTGTGAGAGATGAGACACAAGTTACGGGCTAATTTGATGCCAGATACTTCTATAGAATCATAGAATCATTTGTTTGGAAAAGACCTTTAAGATTATCAAGTCCAACCCAGCACTGCCAAGTCCACCACTAAACCATGTCCCTAACCACCTCATCTACACATCTTTAAATACTTCCAGGAATGGTGACTTCACCACGTCCCTGGGCACGCTGTTCCAGTGCTTAAAAACCCTTTCAGTGAAGAGGTTTTTCCTCATATCCAACCTAAATTTCCCCCAGCACAACTTGATGCCATTTCCTCTTGACCTATCACTAGTTACTTGGGAGGAGACCACCACCCACTTTGCTGCAATCTCCTTTCAGGGTAGTTGTAGAGGATGATAAGGTCTCCTCTGAGCCTCTTTGTCTCCAGGCTGAACAATCCCAGTTCCCTCAGCTGCTCCTCATAAGACTTGTGCTCTTTTTATATTAAACTGAATGAGTTCCATGTTCTTTAAGGTGAGGGCCCAGTATCACACAGCTGAGCAGGATCTGGCCCTCCCATAGAACTATTCTAATACCTTAGGGTCATATCTGGCCCTCCCATAGAACTATTCTAACAAACACCTTAGGGTCACCCTGTTTCATAACTGTAACTTAGTAGTAGCTGGCACAATGGAGTCCTGGTGTTTGTCCTTATGACCAACTCCAAAATGCTACAGTGATGCAAAGGATCATTACAGTGATGGTAACTAATGGTTTAAGATCAGGCCTTCTCAAGATAAAAGCAATCATGAGTGTGTACATTTTTCCCCTCTTAAAAGAGTCACCCAATTCCTGGCAGTTTCCTTTGAAATCTTACTTTTAAAATAAGTTTAAATTCTTAAAATCCAGCTTAAATTCTAGGACAGAACTCACCGATATCCTGCGTGTGCTGTCTAGGACTGGTTCTCCAATTTCATTTCTGCTGAGATGTGCTGTGAAATGTTGGGAATTGGGGCAAAACAGTAAAGGAAATGAGGAGAGAATGGCAACTCTTGTGATAGCTATCAAGTTGATGAACATGCATAGGGCATTTTTCAGGTTTTCAGTATTCATACTTACAGATTGACAGATATTTGGCTTTCTTTCACAGATACCCTCAATCTTTCATCACTTGTTCAAATGTGTGTTTTCCTGTCTTGTATACATAGCCAGGAGAGTCATTTTGTGTTTCACTCTGAGTTAAATACAGACAAATCAACTCATTTTCATGTGCTTAGGATAGGTAAACAGGTTATCTCTCAGTTCAGACACAGCAGCAGTTTACAAGAGCTTTAGTTCCAGCACATTTGCTGAGAACAGAGATTACTAGTACTTTAACCCTTTTTGCCACTCCAGTTGCCAGCTAATATTAATTCACAGGCAGTTAATTGGGAAAAAAATAGTCTAAGGTAATCCATGTACCCCATAGTTGTACTGCCTAAAATGGTGAGTGCTCGAAAGCTGCTGTTCTGCCTGCAGCCCTCAGCTTTCAGTTACATCAAGACTGGTTTACTCATGTGTCCAAGCCCTGAATTTAAGAGAGTGACTCTGAGCATAAGATACTGTGTTCAGATCTCATGCACAGTTCAGACCAAGTGTAGACATAGATGCAATTATACTCCGAGTGTTATTAGTCTTAACTTTGACTGGGCTATGGTCTACTTGATAGGACCTGATAGCTACTCTAAATTCACAGCTTCAGACTGCTCCATGATTAATTGCTCTTTGGCTGGCCTAAAAGTTGACTCAAAGTAAGCTTCTCTAAGGCACTACAGATTTTTGAAGCAAAACCCAACCAACCTATTTCACAGAATCATAGAATGATTTGTGTTGGAAGGGAACTTAAGGGTCATCTGGTTCCAACCCTGCTGCCATGGGCAGGGACATCTCCCATTAGACCAGGTTGTTCAAAGCTCCATCCAGCCTGGTCTTGAACACCTCCAGTGATAGAGCATCCACAGCTTCCCTGGGCAGCATGTTCTGGTGACTCACCACCCTCACAGTGAAGAACTTCTTCCTTACATCTAATCTACATCAACCCTCTTGCAGTTTGAATCCATTACCCCTCATCCTACCACTACAAGCCCTTGTAAGAAGTCCCTCCCCAGCTTTCTTGTAGGCTCCCTTCAGATACTGGAAGGCTGCTGCTATAAGGTCTCTCCAGAGTCTTCTCTTCTCCAGGCTGAACAACCACAACTCTCTCAGCCTGACTTCACAGGAGAGGTGCTCCAGCCCTCTGATCTTCTTCGTGGCTCTCCTGGACCCACTCCAATAGGTCCTTCTTGTGCTGGGGGCTCCAGAGCTGGATGTGGTACTCCAGGTGGGGTCTCACGAGAGTGGACTGAAAGGGCAGAATCACCTTCCCCAACCTGCTGGCCACGCATCTTTTGATGCAGCCTGGGATACAGTTGGCTTTCTGGGCTGCAGTCACACATTGTTAACTCATGTTGAGCTTTCCATCAACCAGCACCCCCAAGTCTTTCTCCTCAGGACTCCTCTCAATCCATACTCTGCCCAGTCTGTCTTTGTGCTTGGGATTGCCCCGACCGAGGTGCAGGACCTTGCACTTGGCCTTGTTGAACTTCATGAGGTTGGCATGGGCCCACTTCTCAAGCCTGTCAGCATTCTCCTGGATGGCCTCCCTTCCCTCCAGTCTGTCGACTGCATTACATAGCTTGGTATTATCTGGAAACTTTCTGAGAGTGCATTTAATTCCATTGTCTCTGTCAGTGAAAAAGGTGCTAAACAGCACCAGTCCCAGTCCCTGAGGAACACCATTCATCACTGGTCTCCACTTGGACATCGAGCCGTTGACTGCAACTCTTTGGGTGCAACCATCCAGCATATTCCTTATCCCCTGAGTGGTCCATCAATTTAGAGAACAGGGTGTCGTGTGGGACGGTGTCAGAGGCTTTGTGCAGGTCCAGGTAGATAATGTCAGTGGTTCTTCCCTTATCCACCAACACTGTCAGTCCATCCTAGAAGGCCACCAAATTTGTCAGGCACAATTTGGCCCTGGTGAAGCCATGTTGGTTGCCACCAGTCACCTCCTTATTTTCCATTTGCCTCAGCATAGATTTCAGTAGGATCTGCTCTATAATTTTGCCAGGATTTCTGCTGAAACCAGTGAATTTTAGCCTACTGCAAGTTAATTCCAAATGAAATGCAATTGAAGTGCTAATTTGCTGTAACTTGCCCTATGGTCAGTGTTATCATTTGGCCAAACATAGGAAGTAGGTGGGGAGAACAAGCATTTCTCCCTCTGAGATCTTCCTTTCAGCTGTGCTTACTGCTTGCCATGTCAACTTAGATTGTTTACAGAAATTTGACAAACTTAGGAAATCTCTTTGGTTTGGGGAACTGCTGTGTCTTCTCCCTTTTGTCCTAAAGTCAGACATGGGCCAGCTCTGTGTCTTTGAACAGCATTGAACAGCTCAGTGGCCTTTTAAATTTAAGAATTGCACATACCCTTCTCTCCATGTTTCCAACAGCAATTACCTTTAACCAGTGACTAATTAGTGCTAATTGCTGAGAAAAGTGGCCACACGCTGCACATTTTGCAGTGTATGGATTTCACCGTCGTTACAGTTTGATGTCATAAACCTACAGATGTGACCAAATCTCATCTTCTGTTGTCTACCTGCTGCTGGAAAAAATCCTTTCCCTCTGCACAAGGCCTTAAGACAGGAGGTCAGTCTAACCTTCCTCTCTGATTCAGAGGAGATGACAATCATTAGCTATACAGAAAATTTTCATTTGATTTCTTCCAAGTGCAGCTTTTTCTGTGGAAGAAGATGCTGTTAACTGCCCCTCTCATGTTTTTTGTAAGAGATGATCAAAACAGCAGCTGCTGCAAGACTTCCTTGAACATAGGTGATGATATAAGTGGCTTTCCTCTTCATTTTCACTTGAGGCTGTATGTGATTTCTTCTGTTTTCACTACAGCTGGCCACTTTGGTCTTCTGCTAAGGCTTCTTTGCACGTTTATGCACATATTATTGAAAACAGCTCTTTCGTTTAGAGTTGTTCTCCCCTCTTTCCAGTCATTGTCTGATAAGAAAGGATTGGAAAACAAATAGGGCTTTCTGGATCCTATTGAGTGTGGGCTGCCATGCTGGGTGATGGAAAAGGTCAGTGAATCATAGAATCCTTTAGGTTGGAAGGGACCTTCAAGATCATCAAGTCCAACCATTGAGCCATTAGGGCTCTAAAGTCCTCTGCTAAAACAGATCAGAATCTGTCAGGGTTGGAAGGGACCACAAGGATCCCCCAGTTCCAACCCCTCTGCCATGAGCAGGGACACCTCCCACTAGATCAGGCTGCCCAGAGCCTCCTCCAGCCTGGCCTTAAAGACCCCCAGGGATGGGTCACTTCCCCATATCTCTGAAGAAAACACCTTGATGCTAGATGGCTTGCTTTTGCTGTCATGCCTTAGGGCTTGAAGACTCTTTATGATAGAGTTGTGTATTGATTAGGCAAAGGAAAGTGACACTGATCACTAGTGCAGTATTTCTATAGTTTTTGTACATACTGGGCATAACATGAAATTAAGACCATCCTCCTTCATGCAGAGGTCCACATAAAACTCCTCTTGCTCAGGCTGTAGTAGCACAGGTCAGCACAGAGAAATACACTAGATTGACTGGTATCTCTGGGGGCTGCACAATGGTGCAGTCCATTTGGAAGCAAAATGGCATTTGTGCTTCCAGACAGTAATAGGACAAGCCCAAGTCACATTCATCATCTTTTCCTGAGGGCACTTTGTGACTGCCACCTGGCTTAGCTTTCTTGTGTGACAGGCAGGATTACACCTTTACAGTGTAAAGAGGGTACTTGCCTCTTTCCAAAATTAATTTCTTGCCCACCACACAGATAAGCTTATTTTGGTTTATATCTTCTTAAAAACCATAGCTGATCACCTTGTTACTCCTGCATTTCATTCCTTATACCCTTGTATAGCATCTTTAGTTTTTTTTTTAATCTTTGTATCTTTTAAGAGAATAGTTTGAAAATTTATGTTATCTTAAGCAAATTTTTATCACACTGAACAAGGTATCAAATTTTAGCAGGTTGACTAGAACTGGGAAAGCAGAGCTTTGCATAGGTGCAGGTAAATGCACACATTCCAGACTTTATGGGATTCATTTGTTAAGTAAAACATAATTAGAGGCAGTCCAAAATGACTGACCTTGGTTAAGCTAAAACAGAGGCACCCACCTGTCTGTTATGTATCTTTTTTATATTAATCCTTCTGCCTATTAGGCTAATCTAAAGGACCTGAAGAGTGTATAGAAAAGATTAAGTTCTCCTACCCTTGTAAAAAGTCATATTTACAGAGGAATAAATATTATCAGGGCAAAAAGGAAATTAAGAGTGGGGAGTGTCAAGTCTTGCTTGTAAATTCAGTATTGTTGGTAGTAGTTGCTGTAGTTTTGGTAGCAGTAAAGACAATGCTATCTTACTTTTATAGAGCATGTTTGCTAATGTCTTTCAAAAGGTCTTATGAATATAGGAAATACTGCATCTATTTTAAATGAGACCAGTATGTCACAAAATTTCTTTTGAGCTCCAGCGCAAGAAATTTGCCAAGGGTGACATAGCAGCTTATGTGTATCTGGAGAAGAAACTTAGCTCTCTACTTTCATGCTCCAACTTTCCAAACATGAGCATTTCCCATTGCAAATGCCATAGAATCACAGAATCATAGAATATGTCAAGCTGGAAGGGACCCATACAGATCATCAAGTCCAACTCCCTGCTCCTCGCAGGACTACCTAACACAAATCCATGTGGCTATGAGAACCATCCAGACACTGCTTGAGCTGTGGCAGGCCTGGTGCTGTAAGCACTTCCCTGGGGAGCCTGGTCCAGTGACCAACCACCCAGATTCTTTCATCTCTGTAGGATGTGTGAATCAGTTTCATTGAATCATAGACTCATGTAAGTTGGAAGGGACCTGTGGAGGTCATCTAATCCAACCTCCTGCTCAGAGAGAGGACAGCTACACCAGGTCACTCAAGACTATGTCCAGTTTTTAATATCTCCAAGGATGTAGATTTCACAGCCTCCCTGGGAACCATTCCAGTGTTTGACCAATGCCACAGTGAAAAATTTTTATCTTGTATCTAGCTGGAATTTGCCATATTCTAACTTCTAACAAGAAGCTTATTGCCTCTTGTCCTTCCACTCATCACCTCTAAGAAAAGCCTTGTTCTGTCTTCTTTATACTGTCCCATTAGTTAGCCATAGACAGAGTAAGATCTCCTCTGAGCATTCTCTTGTTAATGCTGAAAAGCTCTCAGCACCTCAGCCTTGTCATGTGCACCAGTCCCCTAAACATAATCTTGGTAGACCTCTACTGAATTTGCTGTGGTTTGTCCATGTCTTTCTTGCACCTGAGTACCCAGAACTGGACACAGCACTCCAGATGTTGTTACTCCAAGCACCAAAGATAGGAGTAGGATCAGTTCTCTTGATCTTATACTGTTACTAGTGCAAGCCAGGATGTTGTTGGCCTTCTTTACCTCAAGGAAACACTGGTGACTTCCATTCAAATTGTCCACCAGGGACACCATGTTTTTCTCAAAAACTGCTTTCTAGACAGTTCTAAGCCTGTTCTGTTTTATGGAATTATTCCACTCCATATGCAGGACTTAGATTTGCCTTCATTGAAGCTTGTAATTTTTTTCAACATGTTAAGGCCCCTCTGAATAGCAGCCTGGCTCTCCCATGTATTGACCACTCCTCCAGTTTGGTAGCATCCACAAATTTACAGAAGGTACTATTCATCCCATAGTCCAGGTTGTCAGTAGAGACATTAGGAAGTATTGGCCCTGATACCACTAATTGAGGCTGAGGGAGAGCTCTAAGTGACAGACTATCAGTTGGAATTTGTACCAGTGATTCAGTCCTTTGAGTACAGCTGTCCATGTGATTTTCCACTCCTTGTGTTATGCACTTACCCAGTCTATCACTACTGTGGCCATAAAGATAGTATGGAAGACTGTGTCAAAGCACTTGCTAACCTTAAGGTGAAAAACATCCTTAGCTCTCTTGTAAAAGGCACTTAGTTTGATCAGGCATGGTTTGCCCTCATTAAGTCAGTGCTGGCCATTCCCAGCCATCTTCGTGTCATTCATGTGCTTGCAAGTGGTTTGCAGGAGGATTTGCTCTGTAAACTTCCAGGAGTCTGATTTGAGGCTGCCTGGCCAGTAGTTCCCTGCATCCTTCTTGTCTTTTTTGGATGTTGACCTTTTCCAGACATCAGGAACCCTACCCTGTCCTCATGACTTACCAACAATTATAGAGTGACCTCACTAAGACATGTATAACTCTATGATCTTCAGATGTATCCTTTCTAGTCCCATAGACCTATTTAAGTTCTTCTTTGCAACACATCTGAGTTCTTAAAACATTGTTTTGGATCTTAGTTCAAATTCACCCAGACTGCTGAAGTGGATAATAAAGATTCCAAAATCAGCCTGATTTAGAGCAATACTCTTAAAATGAAATCATATTCTTTTGATCATAGAGATAAAATGAAGTCACAAAAATTGGAGGCAGATTTTAGAGACACCTGTCTTCAAGGCAGTTTTTCAGTGGCTTTATGAAATAATTGGCTGCTTTCAAAAAACACATTTGAATAGAAGGTTGCATTTTGAGTGGTTATGTTTACTTGTTTCATAAAGGATGCTGAAATGTAGGTTTCCAGACATGTTCCCAAACTGTGACGTGTTCAGAGTTTGAGGCATTTAGTAGTATTCAAAGACAAGCAGATCCTCTCTGGTATCAGCCTTCTTTTTAGAAGGGTGACCAGCCTCTCTTGCCACCTGGCAGAGATTCTGCTTCAGTTAAGAAACTTCAGAAGTAGAACCTGGAGAAATGGTCTTTCCCTGCTAACCCCTTGCAGACACTGAAAGGGTTCACCTGGAGTTACCCATGTAACTTCACCTGGTAATTTAGTCAATATTCCTGATTTCACTGCTGAAGGACCAACAGCTCAAGCTTGTGTTTTTTAATAGGATATATTAATATCCAGAAGCAGTGCAGATCCCATAGTGCAATGGGCTACTGTTCAAACAATAAATATCCTACCTGAGTAAACCATAGGTATAGCACGTTGATAATGGTTATGTTTACTTCTTGTCTATAGATCCAGGGGGCAGGCACAGAAGAAATTGTTCCCAAATTAGGAATTTACAGTGAAAAACACAAAGCTGTCCCAGACTGCCTTATGTGAATAGATGTCCTTTTCTTTAGATCCCTGATTTTGCCTGAGTTTTCTACTGGGAATTCAATAAGGAAGTAAGTGGGGCTTCAAACGTGTTTTTAAATTCACTGTAAAATCTAATAGTTTCAAATTATGAGCTTTATTGTAATTCAGAAGAAATCTAAATGTCAGTTACATGACTGCTTGATTTGTCTTCTAGTTCTTTTTCTGCTCTCTCATCAGAACAAAAAACATCAGAAATGTGTCAAAAAGTCCAAAACAAAGAAATAAAAGACTAATAAACATGCTGAAATAGTCCAGAGGATTGTTATCACCATGAAGATCTGATCCAAATTTTGGGCTTCCATTCTTTCCCTTCCATATGAGTACATCTTACCCACTGTGATAGAGTGGAAATAAGTAATTCGCTTCTGCTCTTTATTTGAGCCCTAAAGCTTGTATTTGCATTTCAAACATGTACTAAAGTTTGATAGAGGTAAGGTGAAGAATGAGTTGAGGTAATTTCTGCCAGAAGCACGGGTGGTGACACCCTTCATTTTATGTTGTACACAGGCCTCAGCTATTCTATTTGATGTAGCTCATTATACCTCTTTCCCACATTCTGCTATTCACATTTGTTTTCTTTTCCCAATATTTTCTCACGACCTTGAGTTTAAGGAATTTTATCAATACATCCCTCCAATTATCTAAAACATCAGAGGTACTGTCAGATGTCCTCTTGCTCACTTGGATCTTCATTCTGTTAGGAGTTCGTCATGTATTAAAGTCAGAGTCACTATCCTTTTTGGTTTGTTTCACTAAATCTCTGTGAAAATAAGAAAAGCTGGCTTGATTCCCTCTATTTATACATAGAAATAACTCTTGTTCACTGAATGACCCTTACCCTATAGATTCAGTCATCCATGCCATGGGAAAAAAAAAATTGTTGTGTCTATTCATTTTCACTGGATGTCATCCAGAAAAGAGAAATATTACTGCTTATGTTCATCTCGTGTTGATGAACTGCAATAAAGGACTCTTCATATGCCAAGGTTAATCTGCTCATGGAAGATTTACTGCTCTTTGCAGTGCCATGCCAAATGTACCTCATCAGCAGTTTTTTCCTATTTTTTAACCTGAATTCTTTGCTCCTGGTAAATCATCCTACCATTAAACTGTACCCAAGTAAAAAAAGTTGTAAATTGCCTGCAACGTTTTCCCTACTGTGAAACACAAAATCATTTGATAGGTTAGCCTGTGAGGACACACAGACACATTCACATGCAAGTGGAAATGCCAGTGTTGTCATTTACAGAACAATTCCTCAAGCAGCCCTGTCGGCCTCTGAGTCTATAAAACAGTCCTTCCCAGGGGAGAGAGTGAAAATCAGAACTATATTACCTAGTTCAGTTCAGGTCCTGTGGCTCATGTCTAAGGTGAGCAAGAACTCTGCCTGAAAATAAGGAGTTGCAGCCTCAGCTCCATTTTCAGAGAGCTGTTCCACAGAACATGTCAATGCATTTCTTAGCTGTGCTTGCTGGCAGTTGCATGCAAATCCATTTGTATACCGATTGCTTTTTCTACGTGATGTTATTACATAGCACACATGGTGTAAAAAAAATATAACATCTCTCTGGTAGAGCATGTGTGAATGTATGTGGACAGCAGAGTTCTGTCTACACTGTGTCCCAAACCTTTGCTTTCAGTCTTTTCATGGCACTAGCTTATTCCACAACTGATGTGAAGGTCTGTGCCAGTGCAAAACCAAAACAAAAAGTTACACTTTTTTCTCTTACTTTGAAGCAGTGAAGTCCCTCCGAAGGGCCAGTCTAAGTTCACCTTGAGGGCATTAGCAGAGGCTAATTTAAAATAAAAATCTTCTAGTACTAGTCAATTGAAAGATAAAGCCCTTTCTGTTCTGTGTAAATAATTTTTGGTCAGTGTAGTGTTCCAAGGCAATTCCCGATTAGCATAGCCTACAGCTTATTGTCAGGCCCTGTCCACAGGGTACAATTGTGACACAGGCTGTGAATATTCAGCAATAAGAGTCTGTAAATCTGAGTAAGTAATGACAAAGCCTCTTTAGGGAAAGCCAGAATGAGGTGAGCTAAGTAGAATAATGGCAGTCCTGTGGGGGCAGGGGAGTATTTTAATTTAATCAAAGACGGCACAACTGAAAAAGATACTGTTAAAAGGACTGAAGTAAATACTTTTCATATATATGCACAGCTCGAACTGATGTGCTAAACTGGCATCCTTACATCCACTCTATTCTTTGGATCAAAGCAAAGTTAATCATTTCACTTGCCTTTTTCCTACTTTATGGATGTGTGCGTGGGTAGGTGCGTGCATGAGTGTGTGCGGTGTGCGCATGTGCACACACAGGGAACAGAAAATAACAGGCATGAGGGAGGGGTTTTTGCCTTTTCTGTAATGAAGTTGAAGATTTTTCTTTTTTTTTGATGTAGTGATACCTAGTAGTCATTGCCCACTGCTGTAAAAGCTCAGAAGTACTGCAGCTTTCTCTTGTCTGTGTTTGCCCAGCCACCCTTCTACATACTACAAGCACTGGGAAATTTCAATGACACAGCTTGGAATGGGTTCAGTGACCTCAATTATGCCCTCCCACCCACTCCAAACTCCTTTCAATTTGCAAAAAGCTTTAAGTGGACAAAACCCAGATGCCTTTTGCTTGTAGTTCGGTAAGAACAGATTGGGCATGTAGATTCTTGTCAAAGTGATATATGTAGTTCATTTTCTATTAACTCTTTCTTAACTAAGGATTTTAAATTCTCAGTTCCAAGTCTAGCACTCTGCTTTGCTTTCTACTGCTTTTTAAAGTTCATTATGCCTACAACATCATTTTAAAAAATGAACCTTAAAAAGCCTTGGCTAGACATTGACTGATAGGAAACAGGCTGAATGTTTGGTTCTGCTTTTAAAAGCAATCACTTTTTTTTTTCTTTTTAAACTTGTTTCGTATGTAATAACCCATCCTATTATCTAAGAGAGTTGAAAAGCACTAACTAAATATGATAAATAAAACCACCAGTATAGGGGGAGAAAGAAATCATGACTTGTGGAAATGATTTAGCAGTCAAAACCAGTACATGGGCCCTGATGATGCTGAGAGCTTGCTTGCGTTGGCTTGCTTCAACTTAGATTGCTTTCATAGTGTTGAAATGTTGCCCCAAAGAGTCGGTGTCTCTCCCTTCCCCCAGAACATTTCATTACACGCCCTTTCTCCCTCTCTCTCTCTCTCTCTCTTTCACTCTGCAGAAACATGTGCTGTCAATAACGGAGGCTGTGATCGGACTTGCAAGGACACGGCGACAGGGGTACGGTGCAGTTGCCCAGTTGGATTTACCCTGCAGCCTGATGGGAAAACGTGCAAAGGTCAGCTTCTGTTTGCTTTGCCATGCATCATTTGCCTCCAGCAGTTCCAGTGCAAGATGTAAATATTCAGTTATTTAATCAATACTTCTAACTCAAGGCAATACTGGCATAGTGAGTTCATTCGCTTTCTCCTCCCCTAATTTTTCTTATTTACCTATTCCTATTATTTTTCTCTCTATTTATTAGTGGGTTTTATTACTGCAAAGAAATGAGATGCAGAGGTCAAATTGCTTCAAACCGACTAGAGATTTAAGGCAACAACTCTGGGCTGCAAAAAGCTTTCTGTTTCAAAGGATAGTCTGATACCCTTTTAAACCCTCAGTCATCTAAGGGTGTCTGAAAATGTCTATGCAAAAAGCAAGTTAAAAGTCTCTAACCAGTACTTTGTTACCTGCAGATAACCAGTTGGTTATTACTAAGTGAGGCCAAGCAAAAGATGCAGAGGCATTGCTCAAAAACCCAAACTGGACAGTTGTCCATTTCTGTCCCTTCAAACCAAAACATCTACTAGTGCACAGGTCTAAGCCATACAGCTGATGCTCAGGTTTTACTGTCCCAAAGGCAGCACAAGGACTTTGGCATTTTGTCCTTCACGAGTGTGTTAAGACTGAGGTTGGGGGGAAAGAGAACAGAAAAGAGCCTCTGTTGTCAGTGTCAATATCTGTTCTCAGGTAAGGAGACAGGGACAGTTCTCAAATATCCCTGCAGAATCACACTTCATGGCACTATATATGTGAGTAGATTTTGATACATGTTATGAGGACCAGGCCTTCTATCAACTATTTTCCAATCTTCCTCTGCATTTCTTTGGAGCTTCATTGCAAGAGACTTGATGATAGATATCCAGCAGGACGTGCATATATTGCTGTCAAAGAGAATACATTTTTATCACTCAGTGACTTAGTATAAGTTGACCTAACTTGTTAAGAAACTATTTGGACTTTTTTTCCTTCAGAGTAACCAGAAATGTCAGAATATCTTCAGTCCAGGGCTTGATGTTACTTAAAATAGTAAAAGCCACAAAAATAAACAGAGAATGTGTGGTTTCCTCTTGCTCCAGGCTAAAAAATCCCAGTGCTTGGGCATGATCCTGTTAGTATTTATAGAAATAACAGTCCATTTGCCTGTTTATTTGAAAATAAAACATTTAAACTGCCATTGCACACGATGTTAATAGCTAAGGGTGAGCACACATCAAAAATCAGTCGTTTCAGCTGAAGCCACATAAAAATAAATCTTCATTTTTACAGGCAGACTAGCTAAGCCATAGCAGAGCAGTAACAGTGATTCCACCAAGTGCTTAAAAAGGAGGCATTTTAATACTGTAACATGCACCTAGACTTGATCATAATGTTTATTATTGAAACTGCATCATGAAAAAAAAGGTTAATTCTAAATTTAGAAGTCTGGTCGTAGAACTAATATGAAACAATATTTATATAATAAAGTCTACAGTTAGTGCTACAGACAGAATGAAATATTCAACAGTTCTTCAACCCAAATCCCCTAGCTGTAAGCTCTTTCACATTTTTTTCTTTTCCCCTTTTTTATGAGAAGAAAATAGAAGAAACAGAATCTGTATTTTTATGATGCTGCAGATTCTTTCTTACTTTCTTAAAATAAGCAGAAACTGGAAATTAAGTCACAAGGTTTAACAAACCAAACAAGGCCATTTCTTTGTAACCTTTATGGACACTATAGGAAATACTCCTCATCATAAAATGGTAGAATACATGTTTTGCATTTAATTTAATTGTAAATAATATTTATCTGATGTATTGGTCTGTTGAGATTTCTGGGCTAGATTCTGCTTCCCTGAAGCTAAAGTAACTTCCCATTTAAATCTGTACACAAAGGATCCTTCACTTAAACTGACCCGTGAAGCTGCTTCTGTAGCTTTCACAAGCAGCTCTTAGTCAAGACTGCTCTCTAAGATTTACACCTTCTGAGTGCAAGAGTGAGCATTTTGGTGGAGAGACATTGATGCCTTCTCAGCTCCTCTTGCTTATAGGTAAAGTCTGGAAAAAGCTGCAGTGGGGAAGTCCAGTGTGCACATATTCCTTCCTCTGAGTTCTATAGGAAACAAAAGAAAAGAGTCAGCAGCTCAGGTTTTCTCCATTGATTTTTTTTTTTCCTTTTGACTCTCCTTGATGTGCCTGGCCCACAATTATGAGAAATTGTGAACAGTTTGAGAAACTGTGTGACAGCTCTTTGTCCCTTCTGGCTCCAACGTTACATCTGTGTGGTAAGAGCAATGGATTATCTATTGGATGCCCTTTAAAGCATCTTCAGGGATCATGCAGCTGTCACATCCTGACTGTCTTGGGCAGAGTTTTAACTCCATCAAGTGTCACAGCATTTCTAAGTGAGGTTTTTCATAGAAGCATCATTTTAAGAGAGGTTAGATTTCTAAGTATTGGAGAAAGATATGTCATTATCTATTAAAGGAAAATAAAGAGTCAGAGTCTGTAAGAAAAGCTGAAAGAAATTAGAAAGATAATTAATATATTAACTGAAAAATGCAGTTGTGGGTTGAGCAAAATGATTAATATGTTTAGGCTGAATTTAGCTAATAATGTTGACCAAAAAGCATGTTTTTATTGGAAAGTCTACGATTTTTAAGTTCATTTTGGCACCTTCCTCTCTAAGGCGTTTTGCATAGTGCAGCTACTATTTGAAGTCATGTAGTTGGTTAGATTCAGGAGGCTTAAATAAGATTCAAAGAAACACTTGAACTTTTGAGTACCCCAGGGTGGACATTGTGTGATTTATTAATCTGTAATTCTGGGTGATTTCCTCCACAGTGCACTTTTACCATACTGGCATTTTATGGAAACCTCTTGCCACTTTTCTTTCTTATTTTTTACAAGGGAATCAGTTAAATTGAAAAATATATTTTTTAACTAATGACATAAATGAAAATATTGTTTTTCTAAATAACAAAAATTCCTAGATGATTCTGCTCAAAAATCACAACTAGTCTGTTTTAGGCATTGTATCAACATACAATGGGAAAAAGTTTACTGTCCAAAATGTTCACAGGATTTTATTTAGTAGTTTGGAATTTTATCAACTGTTTAATGTAGAAAAAAGGCCAGTATACATACAAAAGGAAAGGCAATTTTTAAAGAAATATTCGTTGCAAACTCGCTTTATTTGCTGGCAAATAAACCCTATTAAATGTAACTAATTGTTCTACACTTAGTTTACAGTGTCATATTTCATATTCTGTAGTTCTGTCATAAAAGTGAGGATGGATTCAAATCAGAGTGCAGAACTGACTTGGGACTGAAACTCTGGTATTTGTATGGTGCTTTCCCAGTGTATCAGAGCATGGAGGGTGCAGGAAAACAATTTCCAAGTAATACAAGGGATCTACCTTCAACAGTTTTCCATGTCAGCCTCTTTCACAGGCTCAGTGGGAAATGAGAGTTCATTGTACCTTCAAATAATGAAGCTCCTTTTGTTAATGCAGAATGCAGCCTGGTTTATATCAAATGTCAATAAAATTGGGGGGGGGGAATTGTTGTGGAGAATGTTCTAACATGGAATATGTACAGGTAGCTGTGTAGCCAGTAGGAATACTACTGTAGCAGAAGGTTGTTTTGGTTTCTGGAAGCTGAAAAAATCTTTTTTATCTTTGATTCTTTCTCCCTTACCTACGTTACTCACCTGATCTCACAGTGAAATAAGAACAGAAGTACTGTCTGTGTTCTAGGTAGAGAGACCTTCAATTGTATTAATGATGGCTGGGACAAAAACTCATGAACCTTTTGTTGTCCTTTATAAGTCAGTCTCAAATTCAAGTCTTCCCTCAGCTGGGCTGTCACACAATGGAGAGTGCTCCTTTTTTCCCTTCAGCTTTCTTATCAGCTTGGCTCTTGATAAGCCAAACCATAGAGGCTTCTGTCAGCTAAAAGAAGAGACACATCCCAGGCAGAGAGAGTTCCATATTCTCCCTCTAATTAATGCTATTTAATTTCTCCTGCCATTGTAACTGGGTGATCCCAGCTTGATGCTGCTGATTATTGTGCCACACATGACAAAACTAGAGTTAATTTCCTTAAATGCCTACCAAGTTATCCCACAGAAGTCAGCTAATGCAGACAGGGAGGCAGAGGGTTAAAGGACACAGTGTCCCAGGGTGCTTACTGCTCATTGCCTCCTACCCACTTTTTAATATTCCCTGTATGGTGCATATCAGTGGTTCTGTGGTCCATTGCTTGTTGGCTTTCTGAGTACCTGTTTCATGAGTGCAGCTGTAATCTGCCCTCATTGAGAAGATTAATCAGTTTAGCATTGTAATTATATTCAATACAACTTACATAGATGATAAAGCAGGGGTCTCATTTGCAAAAAGAAACTTGTGAGGTTGAAGAGGAGTGAAGTCAGACTACATTAGACTTTGCACAGATTTCTGAAGATTGTTTAAATCCAGCTGCCAATCTGGATCACACAATTAGGGGTTCTGTGAGTTCTCTGAGAAGTCAGCTGGAGCAAGAGAAAGGGCCACAGGCTTCTGGCACAGTGTAAAATGTAGGTCCATGCTCCCATGTGCTTCGTCTCTGCCTCAGGGATTTGACAGAGAAACTGTGCCCCAGAATAATGCAGCTTCCCAGCACTGTACACATAGACATAGAGGAACTGTGCAGGGTGCAGCAACTGCTGAACTCCTGGAGCCAAATGGCAGAGCAAATATAATTTGTAAGCAGGAGAAGAGAAGCATAACTACATTTGTAAGGGTTATGAAGCAAAAGCCACACCTCAAATATGTCTTCTCTGTAAACATCTATAAAGTGACACCTAATATTGCAGTGCTCCATCGACGTTTTGTAGTAGTGAGATGGGCCTTATTTTGTTTTGCTAACTTTCTGGTTTGCATCATCTTCATAGTTCAGCTTGACAGTTGGATTTTGGGGCAGTAGGTGTTCAGCTGGGCTGGGGAGTCAGTGGTTTTAGTAGCAATGTGATGTTACCTTGATAATCTGCCACCAGCTGTGGCTAAATACATTAGATCTTTGCCAAGCCCAGGTATCTCGTGGACATGAATTTAGGAGACAGAAAGGTCCCTGCACATCTCCACCTAGAGATGGGGCATTTTATTTACTGTGCAACACTAAGTAAGCCCTTCTTAGCCCTTTGGCATATTGTTTAACTAGGGCGGTGTTATGCTGGGGTTATGTGACTGGATGCTGTTTGGGCAAACATTTCTTCTTCCTGCTGTCTCATTGTCATGGTTACCCAGCAATGTGGTGTGCTCTCTATTTCCTTTAAACAGGCCCCCATCCTTTTGCATTCAGATGCAGCAAAGAAATGTGGCACTTACATGCTTAAATACTTGACTGTGCTGCAGTGGGAACATCAGAAATGCCTTAGCATTGAATGGTTTGCCCAGGAACTCCACGCTCTATCCTTCCTCACTCTTAACCAAACTAGAAGAGGAGTGGGAGCACAGAGACTAACAAACAATTTCAGTCAAAGGGCTGAATCAAAGTTTATCGAAATACAAAGGAATTTTTGCATTGGCTTTATTAGGTTGACACAGTAATTGTGCTTTTTTATGTTTCTTACTTGCAGCTTATTACAGCAGGAAAATGAATTGTAAATTGGTTTGGGATACAAAAAAAGTGAAACCTTGAAAGTGAGTTTTGAAAATGGAATTGTTTCTGTGAGGGTAGAGTTTGTCACAGAATAAGTTTCAATTAAACAAAATATGTCTTTTTTTTTTAATATATGAACTGAAAAGTTTCATTAAATTAAAGATTTAAAATTAACATTTGATATCAGTTTGGTACAAGAATATAACTCAGATGTTGAAGGCTTTCCTCTCTTTTCATTCAGAACACACTAACGCTAAGTGAAAAGCTCACAGTGAACAGTTTAGCTGGCCAATTTGGCTTCATTTCCTGGCTACAGAATATCTGTGAACAGTTATGATTTCCTCCATCATTCCATTAGTTGAAATTACTTAAAATTTGTTTTAGTTTTTTTCTTTAAATTGGATTAAATTGACTAAAGCTTTTGGAATTGCATCTTGCCAATACTGAGCAATTCATGCGAACCTGAAAATGTTTTCTCTTTTTGTTACAAAGGAACACCAGAAGGAATTGCAGGTTATTTTTGTTGTGTAATATTAGTAAGATGCAATTGTTAATAGGATACATCAACTATTAGCTTGCTTGAGTTAATGATAGTACCTTTGTGTGACTGTGTTTGGGTGGGCGGGTTTTTTTTCACTGATTGCCTAAATGGGGAAGTTTTTGCAGTAGGAATAATTACCTATGATGAACTCAGGTTTTCTCTGGTTAGTATCCTTGATCAACTTGCCTTTTTAATTTACATGCCAGTATAAGGTCATCAGTAAAATATACCCCTGTGCAAGATAACCTCTGTAAAATATATCCATCAGTCAAGTTTACAGCAAGGCAGATAGAACTTCAGTGGCACATACAACCACACCTTTCACATCACGTAAATGTCTCCATGCCTTTAAAATCAAGTCTATAGGTTTGGAGCAGGACTTCTGAGCTAAGATGTGTCTCACCTAAGAGACAAACACTGGACAGGCACTAATGGATTCATGTGAATGAGCTGCTTTTTTTTTTTACTTTTTTTGGTTTGGGCACTGTTCTAGTGTTGTTCCTTAGCTATAAAGAGACATCCTTGAGAGCAGTCACCCAAATGCAAAGTTTTCCTTGGTTAGATTGTCACAAAGTTATACATGATTTTTTCATAAATGCATAAGAAGCATTAGAGAAGATGTCACTAAAGTAGCATAATGAAAAGCAGCCCAAGTTCCCTGCTGAAGTGTCTAACTTCCATTTGAAAGTGCACAGCTGCAGAACTGAGATACTTGGCACAACTTTGAGGTACGTATTGCCTTGGAATCACTAAGATACTGTGCTGTACAGCTGGAATTATGTTCCCTGTTGAATTCGTTCACATACATCAGCATTTTACATTAAAAGGAATTTAAATGATCTCCCCAAGAGTTTAAACTCCTAGAGGTTCCTTACAGAGGCAAATCTCTTCATAGCTGCCTGGCTACTCCTGCTTGAGATCAGTGGTTGACTTTCTGTGCATTGCTCATTAGCAATATCCTTTACTGTGATGTCTCCACACAATGAAGGGAATATTGGTGCCTGCTCTACATTGCAGGGTGTTAGTGTCAATAGGAATCGTATTGGCACCCAGAGCAGGTCCTGGGACAGAGAAAAAGAGTTTTTTCCAGTTCACCTCTCTGTAGCAACATGAAGATTTTAATATTTTTTTACCATGCATTAAGAGGTCAGTTTAGGTTCCTCCACATCAGACATGTACAGTTTTAGAAGAACATAAGCATTATGAGACCAACATAAGCTCATTAACCATAATGAGTCATGAGCATCTTCCAGTGCTTTCTCAAAAAAAAAAAAAGGGAGGGGGAGAACATACATGCAGATGGTGTGAAAGAATAAACTCAAATGTAGTAAGTTGCTGTATTCATCACCTCCACTGCAGAGTGCTGTGTTTCCAGCAAATGTCAGTGTCACAGGATTACAAGCAACAGTGGGTTTTTTGAAGAGGATGTCTAGCAAAGGCAGAAAGGGCAGAGACTTGCTTGTCTTATTCCCTTTTATTCTGATTGCATTTCTCTTGATAACTGCAGCACCTGAAATGGCCATTGACTTCTGTGTCATTATCTTTAAGATTATTTATGTAGTTAACAGCATGGTTATACTCTTACTTTTAATACTGATTGATACCATTGCTGCTTGATACCAGAGTAATTGGTGTACAGTACATTAAATTTTGTTAATTCTGCTGATATGGTGCCTTATAGTCATAGTTTGGTTTGGAAAGTAGCCTATGGAGAATGATCCCTCAGCCTTACTCTCAAAGGTACAGTGACAAGTAGTGAGAGCAGCTTTTCATTTCAGCTAGTAAGTAGCTTCTCTGTGCTTGCTGTGCATAGATAAAGCTATCTGGGTTGGATTGGTCTGGGGTATCCCAGAGCAATAGTGTGCATGTTGCTTAGAGTTTGTCAAAAGTAACTAAGGGAAAGACAGGATTACTCTCAGTAGGCTTTAATTCACTATTTTGGTGTCTCCAGTGGAAAAAAAAAATGGAAAACTATGCAAAAGGATACAGATTAAGATACTCTGAGTGCTTAGGCCCAAGCAGAGAGAGTATTTTAACCATGATTCCTAGGAGTGGCAAGTGATACAAGGCTTTTAGGAGACTGACCAGATACACTTCAGGCTTTTTAGGGGAAAATTTCTCAGACATTGCAGAAAATTGAATCCTTATGGGATTTCAAGTCAAGAATCCCAGGGGAAAAAAAAAAAAAGGCATTGAAAATTACTGTTTAATTTCTTAAATAGAGATTGTCATCCTCAGGCCTTTGCATAGAGTGCATCTTCTGTGATTCCTCCTTTGATCCTCAAAGCCCATATTGCCCCTGCCATGGATACCAAACTAGAACGTCTGTCCTCAGTTCTCTGCGTCAGCTCTTGGTGGGCATCCACTTTATTTTGGATGTTGTGCCTTTTTGTTCTCCCAGGAATCTCACAGTGTCCCATTTTTTAGAATATGGTCAGAAGAATAGGTGACCCCATGGAAAAATAAGCACATCAGCCTTGGTAATACCTGATGGGTTCAGAGGTCTTGCATCATATGGCTGAGCTAAGTCCTGTTTGCAAAAGGTTAGAGATAGGTGCATTGGGAAGTAACATGGGACAGCTGGCACCTTCTGAACTCATAGCCTATCTCAACGTTATTGAGTAATAAAGCAACTCTTCTTGATCTCAATAACAGAAACAAAATATAAGAAAAAAGTGAGTGTTAATACAGTGGTGCAGAGGCTTCTGTTCTCCACTTACATCTGAAAGTCAGTGCAGGATAAAATTCCAATCCCTCTCTGGTTTCCCTCGACCTTCTGTGTCACTCCCTCAGAACAACGTCCTACTCTAGAGGAATCAGACTTCCTTGATTTTTATCAGCAGCAGGCCAGAGCCAGTCCACAAGCTGTCTGGAGTCAGGGGATAGAATTTTAGAAGTTAGTTACTAAAGTATGTGTTGTCTTTTAACAACCCTTACGTGTTTACTGAAGTGGCTTCTTTTGAGCCGTTCTTCCTTGCTGATGGCTTTCTCTCTGCTTCTCATAAACTCAAAACCAAAAGTAAACTTCCCAATGGTAAAATCAAGATCTAGTTTTACTGGTTCATTATATAGCAACTCTACTTCCATCAGCCCCTGGACATGACTCTGCTTTCAAGATGCAACAACTGATCCTACCACTGTTTGTAACTAGAAATAAGTGCATCTTCAAATATAAACACCATTGGAGTTTGCTTCTCTGTACATGTAGGCAAAGAGCTATCAGAAAATAGAAGAGATCAGATATAATCACAAGCCACAATAGCCACAAATCAAACCAAAATAAAAATCTTTGCCATCTTCATGCTGGAAACAAAGCAAATACAAATCTTGTGGCTGAGGTCTCTTTTATCCTAAAAAAAAGGAAAAAGATTAAATACGAAAGCATCTTATATCTTTGCATGCATAGGTTGTATGACACAGAATGGAGAATGGACAGAGGAATGGACTTCTGTCCTTCTGACATTCTGAGAATGGGCTTCTCATGACTTGCATGAGAATTCAGCACCTAAATAAATTCATGAACATGAGACTAATGTGAAGAATGATGGTAATGAAAATGTGGGTCGTCCAGTAACTAGACTAGTGCTTTTAGGAGGAACAAAACCAGTTATTTTCTGTATATGTGTTATGCACAGATTAAATGTTCAATTAAACTAGTGGAATTTTCTTTAAATTGCTTTCTGACAAACTGGTTCTGACCGTTTTCCAGTGCTTCTGCAGAGCTGAAGTGTCATAACATCATGTGCCATTTTCAGGAGCAAGCAGATGGCTTCTTGGTAAGGGCAGATCTGTGTGCATCTCAAACTACTTGAGTGAGTTACAGGAACAGAGTTTCTGGGCAGATGTTGCAGCAGCAGCAAAGGATTTCCCTGTCTCTTCCTCTTCCTAATACTCCTCTTTTACTGACAAAAGCCATGTGATAAAGAAAATAAAGGCATTTGTGCCAAAGAAGGAACCAGAGGCAGCTAGTTGGTGATCCAGGACTATGAAACAATAGGTGTAGCTGCCTAACCAGAGGAAAAATTAACAAAACAAACATTAAATGAGAGGAAAATTAGGATTTATTTTTCATGAAAACAGCACTCCTGTTCAGTGCTTGAATACTGGCAAGAGCTTCTGAGAGCACACCTTGTAACCCCTTTGGGGAAGCACCAAGAAGACTGTTACAGTGCAACCCAGTAAATGCTTCTATGGGGAATTCTTTGGGAAATGAATCAGCCATATGCATGGACTATGCTGCAGAGGTAACAGGTAGCCTTGTAGTTGGTGAAAGAAGAAGACAGAGAGGAAATTTTCTAAATTTAATTGATAGGAGTGACAAATGGAGGACTAAAGCCAAAAGGGAATATTAAACAGTGGAGGCAGTTTTGAGGTTATTTTTGGTTTGGCTGGACTTAAGCATCTTGCAAGACCATCTGTGTCCAAAAAAAAAAACCCTCACAAAGGATTGTGAGAGAGAAAACTGAGTCACTGATGGAAGAGCAATGGTCAAGTTCAGTTTATTGAAAGAGCTACTTGTTTTAGAAGAGAAGGGTAAGACTAGAAAACCAGACCAGAGCACAAGCTCTGTCACAAGCTGTAGTGATTGGACACTGACTAATGGGTATGTATGTCAACTGGTCATCGGAACGCTGAATTTGAAATATATAGATGTAAGGTGATCAAGATTTTCTAAGAGAGAATTGAAATTTTCCAGGCCACAGTGATGAAAAATGAAATTATAAACCCATGGGATTTAAAAAAATAAGAGGAAATGTGAATTTTAGATACCAACAAAGGCAAATTTGTCAGAAAGAAAAAAAATGAATGGAAAAAAAATAGTGGAGAGTAGAACGCAAGAAACAAAACTGTGGATGACATCTCCCTTCTAGCTGGTGCTGCAGATTTATCAGCTCCTGAATGTGTGTGAAACTTTCACTGCCTCTTTCATATTTTAAGGGGGATTGCCACTTTTTTTTTTCTTTTTTTATTTTTTAGTTAAAGACGTACAATTAACTTGTCTGCTGTAGACTTGTTCATGACAGACAAATGTAATATAACAGATTATCTTCCATTAAAAAAAGGCAGACATGGGTCGGCTGCCACGTAACTCATTCGGTTTCATTCCCTCCCAAGGGTTCCATCTATCTGCACAAAATAAATTCATGTGTACTAAGTTAGTGTTTTTTCATGACTGGGCAATATCCCCGTTCCCTGGAAACTTGCAGTTGTTATTTGTCCTTCTGAACCTCCCCTTTGAAAATGCCAAATCCCTTAAATTAATGCTTGGGAGGGTCATATTTTGCATTTCAGTCGTTGAAAAGACCTTGCATTTATTCAACAATATAAAGCTCCCTGAGGATCAGCAACCACAGTTTGTTATGTTTATGATGTAAAAGTGTGCTGTGCTTTCTGTAATTTGGGAGTTGACAACTCACATAATCATAGCTACCAACATTCAAAACTTACAGTATTTTTTCCATTCTTTTGTTATTGCTTCTTTTGTCACAGAATACAACTTGTTTTCTGTGTTGCTAGATCCTGCTCTTAGTGAAGTATTTGTCATTCTGGTACAGAACAGACTCCTGGTTGGTCAAAGTAATGTCCTCAAAAAGTTGGAAGGTTAATTTTTGGTCACCAGCCGAATTTCTTTGATTAATTATCACCTATGAGGCATTTGAATTACCATGGACTAATGGTATTCAGCTGTCCTTTTCAGCA
>NW_008583658.1:31583-35812 GCF_000691845.1 Merops nubicus | reverse complement strand
CAGGAGTAGCTTTGTCATAAGAAAGCTAGCACAGTTTCAATGGGATTTTAGAGAAAGCATCAGTAACTTCAACTGTCCTTAATGAGAATATTATTTTAAAATTTTATTTAAGTAAATAAAACCAAACTTTTAGAAGGAAACTGAGATTTGAAAGCTTTCAAACTGAAATCACACAGCTTTCCTGAGCAGGGGATAACTTCCAAGTTGTTAGAAAACAACTACAAGTGAAGGTAAAGTGAGTGAATATGCTGAGTCCAGGCAGGAATTCTTTTATCTTGGTCCAGTAGTGTGCAGGTTGGTTACTTGCCCCTGTGCTCTTCATTGAGATTACATGTGCTACAATTTTGCTTTAGCTTAGCCTAGATGGTAAAAGTCCACATTCTGTGAAGCTTGCACTGTTTGGCTTCATAGCACTGCACTAACATGTTTTTAAGGTTTAAAAAAGAATTCAGTGTTCAGCAAAAGTTTTAAATGAAAATCCTTTCTTTCTTTTCACATTAGATTTAGTAAATCCCTTCCCTTTCATAAATGAGAAATCAGGACCTACACTATTCTGACAGCATTTCTAAGTTTTTAACTTTTGAAGCTTTTTGTGTTTTATAAATCTAATTAACTGTAATAAGAAAATAATAGGACATAATGTTTGTTTTACAAGGTGATTGATCTTTTGGCAGCCTGGCAGACTCTTTTATTGATTGCTGGTGGATAATGTCAGAGTGGATATGTCCTGGAGGAGAATAGCTGACACCTAAATCCATATGTGACAGATTACCATCTGTGTTGGAAGACAGGTTTCTTCATAAAGTTGCAAAGATAAGAGGTGAAAATGGAGAAAGTGACACGAAGGAAATGTGTTGAAACCTGCCTCAACCTTTCCATGCTCTAAGAGCATTTACGCAAAGCTCTCTATTTTGTGGGCAGTTTGTTTTCAGGATGAGGGAGATTAAATTTTAATTAAACTCATTCCTGTCTGGCCAGTTGAGTTTTAATTCTGTTAATTAGGAAAATGCCTTAGCCCACAACCTAGCCATAAAGCTAATTAAACAGAGAACCTTCATTTGTTACTTAGTGGAACTTCAGTTCAGCAATGATTATAATAAATTATGGTTGATTAGTGCTGTGGGAGGGAAAATGAGGATGTCACTGAAGTGCAAATCTCAAATTAGAGGTGCTGTAATATATGTAATATTACTTCATTTTTGTAGCTATCTGATGCAGGGAAGTCATCACTACCCTACTTGCCTCAGTTTCACATTTGCTATAGGAGAATTAATTAAACTTACCTCTCTTGCAGAAGTGTTGTGTAGGTTTAATGTAATGAAGCTGATAAGATACTGGCCTTTGAAATCCTCAAGTAGAAAACACTGCATAAATAGAATTATTTCTCCCTGAAACATGCAAAACATGTTAGTGGCAATGAACTACACTGGGAGAGCACAGTCACAGCACACATACTTCCTAAAGACAGCTGTACAGTTCTGCACATACTCATAAAATCTTCTAGGGCAAAACACTACCAACATGGAACAGGCAGCTCTGTCGAGCCATCCAGAAGCCCAGACCACAAATTAAAAACAACAGTAATTTGACTAAAAACCTTTGCCAGTAAATTACTTTGATTCAAAATACTTTGTTCAATTAGAATAGCCCATTTTAAAGTATTGATCTTGAAAGTATCAAGTGGTAATTACCAATACCCCATTACACAGATGTAGTAAAGTGGGGAGGTGTTACAACTTGCCCATAAACCCATGGTAAAACTGGAACTAGAACTTCTAACTCCCTGTAATCTAGAAGACACTTGGCTTGATGCCTTCTGGAAGGAACAGTAGAATCTAAGTTCTGCTTTGATTTAGATTTTCTCACAGCAGCACTGAATCCAGTGGATCTAAGGATATGAGATTATCTTTATACTGTAATAAAATACATTGTTTAAAATACTGTAGAAAGTGTTATTCAGAGCATTGCAAGTGTAATCTGAGAGGTTATGTTTACATTAATCCTGAGTTATTTAATAGATTTCAAGTTTTATTGCAAAGTCACAGGCAAATATTAAAGTGATTGCAATCTGAGCATTGGTGGCTTTGATAATACTTGTCATGTAGAGTGACATGTAGAACAACATGTGCTTTGTGCAAGCCAGTGCTGATTGATGCTCTAAGTAAGGCAGCCTGTTAGGTTGTGCACTGGGCTTAGATTCAAGTGTGAATGAGTGAGTTTGCTTTTCTGTGCCTCCATTTTCCCACCTCTGACATGGATTTAAAAAGTTTTGTGGCTGCTTTATAAAGTACTTTGTGGTCTGCATGCATCGGGGAACTAATACCTGTGTCAACAAGGCAACACTATAAGGTTTAGAGGATAGTGGTGATTTGTAGAAGCATGAGGAAAGAGAAGGAAAGAAAAGCAAAGGAAAATTGTAAAAGGAGGGAATATGGGGAAGGAGCAGACTAGCCCACTTTGCACAAAATATGTCTGTAATGATGTCCACGGTATGCTGGTAACAGCATTATTAATCCTAACATCCTGTCATTAATAAAAGCAAGCAGCGTATGAAGTTTCTGTAATTACTTTAGGTTGATCTGGGAGTATATTATTTTCCTGCAGCTAGGTAGCATTTTAAAACTGCAAAGGATTAGACAGACACAATCAGTTCAAATATTTGTCTAGCCATTGAAAGGAGCAGCCTCACTTCCGCCTGTGCTGAGGCTTTGGAAATCTCCATATCCGTCATTGTTCAGCAGCTAAGTGAAGATTGCAAGTTGATTACCCTTTCAGTTGCCTTTAAGCAGCTTATGTGAAAAGTTAAATTCTAAGTTGCCTAAAATCCCTACTTTTTAATTTGGTCTTTGGCTTGCCTGCAGTAAGGCAAATCTTCATGAGTTTATGTGCCCGCACACACCCTGATCAGAACCAGGTTCTTCCAGATAGGAATGATACTGAACAGATTTGAGAAGGGTACAAGTGGAGCAGGAGCAGTGGCTCCATTAATCTTCACAAGGACATTAAATATAATGAGCTGCCTGTTTCCTCCAGTCACATTGTGGCAATGCAGCTGATAACAAAGCATCTGAGTTTATTGAAAGCCAAAAAGCTTTATTTAAAGCTGATTACACTGCCTCTCTCATATATTGAGAGATCCTCATCACTTACTTCAGAAATACTTTATTTATTCATCTAAAATTATTGGGCTTTCCATTCTTCTGAAATTAGCTTTGGAGCATGCAAAAGAATATAAAGAGCTTTGCAAAATAACTACAAAGAATGGGCATTTTAAAACAGTGCTTGGGTCTGTGTACCAAAACTGTAACTCAGCAGCAAATGCCAGTAGGCTCTAGGGTCACCTAAGCAGATCCAGAGAGCAGCTATGCTTGAAGTCACCTCCGTGTCAATCTTGATGCCAGGCCTTTGCTTATGGGATTTGCTGCAAGCCTGGGCTTATATTTAACAATGGGCATAGAGATGACAGAGAGTCAGAAGCTGAAGTGGAACTTCTCCACTCTTTGTGAACAGCAAGACAACCCAGGGTTTGTTTCTGGGTTCAGATGGTGAACAGCTTTTGTGATAGTGTTCCTGAGTTCCATCTCCAGACCAATGTTTATGATTGCTTCTTTGCCTCAAGTGTTACAACTTTAAAGAAGGTTTTGGCTACCTTTGTGCAAATCATATGTTTGCTTTTTTTCAGTTTTAATTGCATGGAGAGAGGGGACTGAACCATTTTCAGGGCTAAGGCTTGAGTGCTTTGTTGCCTGTTACGTTGTACCTTCACCTGACATTTTCAACTAGTAAATTTTAGGGCTTCTGTGGTTTTTCATTGGCCATTTACCATTTCTGCATGTGTCCCAGTTGTGCTGGACACATCAGTTGGTATTTGTAGCAGCTTGTATGAGCAAGGTATCATTTAGCAATATTGACTTAATGTATTAAGAGAAATCCCTGGAGATTTCGTTTCACATCAGGCCTCGTAGACCAAAATGCCCAGCACACTGTCTGAAGGCTGATCATCAGGGCATTTTACTTACAACTGCCCATGGAGAAATACAGTTCTTCAGATACTTTTGCTTTCCCAGGGATACAGGGGAGCTGAGCACTATGGAAAGTTTAAGCCATTCTTCTGCAATCTGTGCCGTCAGTTGAAAAGGAGCCACCTGAGAACTATGTTTGAGGACAGCAGGTTTATGACTCCTCTACAGACAGTCCCAAATAGTTTCAAAGCTGGTAGAGATACCACG
>NW_008583658.1:0-31552 GCF_000691845.1 Merops nubicus | reverse complement strand
TGTTTTGTTACCCGACAGGATAGGCAGTCGAGCGTATTCTCTGTGAAGTTCAAACAGGCACTTGACAAAGTTGGGTACTAATCAACTTAAAGATAAATAGAGCCTCACCTTCTCACACAGTAGAATAATTTATTTTCACATGGCTTGTAACACAAATTATTTATAGCTATGGAAAGAAAAATAGTGGAGATACAGACTTGGTGTAATTCCTGTGAACCAGTTAGACGTGATACGGTTGGATACTGCTCCCTTCCAAGTGAAGTGCAGCAATGCATTGCTCTCCACAGAGTGAAATAATTTTTACATGCCTTGTCAGCCTCGCTATGGCCGTGGAAAGAAATACAGTGGAAGCAGAGACATTGGCACTGTTTGTGTTATTTAGAATGTTTTTGCAGCTAACAGTTTTGACCTCTATTCTGTTTTGATGGACCTGGTTTCAAAAGGCTACAGCATGTTTTCCATCTAGAAGAAAGGAATAAATACTTTCTTCTCCTGTGGACTTTCCCAGGTTTTACCCAGGTCCTGGTTCAGAATTATTCCAAAGAATTGCTGGTGTAAAACTGATACGCTGCATTGTCAGTGGAATTAAGATGATCAACAGCTTCAAATCTACCCTCTGAGGCCACAATGGGTTCATTTTTGTCTCTTATGGTCTTCAGAGATGCTGAAAAGAAAGTTAGTGAGACTGGAATTTGGAATTTAACACGTGAAATCCAGGGGCCATCATTCAAAACATCAATCCTTACTTCAGAATGCTGTTTGACAGGCTGCAAGTAATTTCTGCTTCAAGCAGTCTGAGGCAGCAGAGTAGCCCAAAGGTCATGTTGTTCTTATCACGGGTAAAAGAGATGTTCTTCATGATGGATGACTGCTCTGTGTGTTTATGATGCGTAATATATTAGTATTTGTAATTCATAATTCCATTCATCCAACAGTTTTGTCAGGGCAAGCTAAACTATAGTAAGGTCCACCTGTGAGGTGCAAAAGGATGGGGCTGTTGTGGTCATCTATGGTAAGACCTGCAACCAAGTCCCAGTTGCACATACTGGAGCTTGGAAGAACCACTCCTATAAATGGAAATGCCAGCCTGCAGGAACTGGCCCAAGAAGTCTTGTGTTTTCACTGCTGATCTTGACCTATGCTGGTGATCACAGCTGAAGCCAAATGCTGCCTTCAGTCTTGTGGTATTATGTAGAGAAACCCACAGTGTGTTCTTCACCAGATTTATCAGGTTGAATTATCAATTTATCTGTTCTTGTCTAGCCTTAATCACCAAAACTGGAGGACCACAGGCAACAAACACAGCTCCTGGTTTCAGATCGCTCTGAGAACTTTTGCTGCCTGAGACATAACAATTTGAGCTGGCTTTGTGCAGGTCATAATACCACCACAGCTGCTACCTTCCCTTTTACACTCCAGACACAAAAGTCAGGAGCAGTAGTATTAGTCTGGAGGGTCTCAGAGCAAATTTGCTTTCTCTTTGTTATATAAGCAACTCATAAGCAAACCTTTATAATAATATACATAGTTCTTGCTTATTTGAGTAGTACATTCTCCTGAGCATATTTCTGTCAATGTCAGTGCAGCAAAAGAGGGCTGAATTTTCCTCTTGGATATTAGAATTTCTGGATTTACTTCCTCACTCCTCCTGCTGTTGTTTACATTTTACATGCAGAAATGTAGTAAGAGCTGTACTACTCTCCCATGTCAGTAATCGTATGTTTTAAAAGAATGAATGAATGACATCCACTACAAGCCATCCTAAATTAAAATAATTTTTAAACATGCCCTTCGTTCACCAGGATCATGCTATCTTTGGTAAATTTAAATCTCCACATACTAGTGTTTTTGGAACCTAGGTGTGCATTTTGCAAGGTTAGCATTTTAAATGGTCAGCTGTTACCTCAAAGTTTCAAAGCTTTTACAGCACCATTTTTTTCAATCAGGAGCATCACTCTCTACTCATTTTTCTGAAAGATCTGAAAAAGCACTTTTTTTTCTTTTTCAAATAATCATGGATCCATGGTTTTGTAAGTGGGGAAGGACAGAAAGATGCCCTGTATGTCAAAAGAGGTTCTGTGACCTCCTATATACTTACTGCACAAGCTTTTATGAGTTGGAAAAGCTTCTGGTTGTTCCAGTTTTTCAACACCTTTGTGAGAAGTCAAAAGCTGGAGGAAGTAGAATCACCAGTCTGAAATTCAGAACAGAGTTCTTAAGTTCATCAGTGCACTTCATAGGCATAATTTAAAGTAAGAGCCATTGATCCCATCCTTCATACATGTCTATGGCTTTCAAATAAAGGCAATAGGTGCTCTGCCTTCAGAACAACTGAAGAAGCAACATTTCACGTGCACTCCCAGCTGCTCCTCTATGAAACCAAATCAAAAAGGTAAGACACATGAGAATGAGTATTCAGTGACACTGTGCTCATAATGGCCAAACTGGCACATAATGCTAATTCTGAACAAGTGTATCTCTACATATGTTTATGTAGGGATAAGGGAAGTATTTTTCAGAATTCAAATACATTTTACTTTGTTGTTATTTCAATTTTTCATGTGTTCTTGCATTTTGATAGTTCCTGTGTAAGGTATGGGATTCACATCTTACATAGGCTGAAGTCTTCTGTCAGGCCGACCACTACATCTACAAAGAAGCTTCTTTTAATGTTCTTTAACATCAGAGTGCCTCAGCTTGGCTCATGTGATGGTTCCAGTTCTGAAAGAAATTTCAGCAGCTCAGCCCATAGCTCTTTTGTAAGCCTTGTGAGAAAAGTTTGGGAAGGGATACATACGACCAACATGATTCCTAACAGGGACAATGGCCTCCTTGGGCATCTGAGTAAACTCCTATACCCCTGCCCTGAACTGCTGAACTGCTGTTGTGAACTAAATTTTTGCCCCTTCATTCTTTGCAGACATTGATGAGTGCTTGGTAAACAATGGTGGCTGTGACCATTTCTGCCGAAACACGGTTGGCAGCTTTGAGTGCAGCTGCCAGAAAGGCTATAAACTGCTCACAGATGAACGGACCTGCCAAGGTAATGCTTCATTCATTTTATTCTTTGAATAAGGAGGATTTTATTTTCAGTGGCTTTTGTTTTGGTTTGCTTGTTTGTTTGTTTTAAATTAAGTAATTTGTTCTGCAGGTGTTAATTGTAGTGTCATAGGAAGTAAAGTTAGAAAAGCCCTACTAGATTTCCATTTTCTGAGGTGGGGTTAGAAGATTTTTGGAACTGTCTTGTTTCAATGTTTTTTAGTAGAAGGAATGCCAGTGTTTGAAGTATGAAAATCCAAGTTGTGTAATAGAATAGCCTCAAGCAAAGAGCCTTATGTTCAAATCCTCTAATTTGCTATGATCTTAATGTGACAGAGGCTTTTCTTATTTTCACTGTAGTCATTTAAATTACTGGAATAGAGCATTTCAACATTTAAAATGAGAAAAAGGAGTCTAATTTGTGAGCTCACCTTGGCCTGACAGAATCTGTTTGTGGAGGGATAACGGAGGTGTTTTGTGAGAACACAAATGAAGTGTGTCTTGTAGCATTTGTTGTGCATGTCATGATTTTTCTAATTCATATTTAATAATTCATATGACTAATTAAGTGCATAACCATTTCAAACTTAAGTACTAACCATGTACCTTTGGAGAAATTACACTTTAAGCATTTAAGCTCTGTAACTTTACTCTTTAAAAGCCTCCTAGAAAAGGCTAGAAAGATGAGCATGCATCAGTAGAGAGAGAAGGGGAAGGAGGACATAATTAACATTTTGTGCTGGAGTTGGCTTTTTATTAATACGTAAATATTTGCATGGGTTTTGCACACACGAAAGCTGTTAAGTTCAAAATGTGAGTATTTTAGAGATCTTTGTTCACCAACAAAAGAGAAACCAAAGTCTGAAGATACATCTGCCATTCAGAATTTTTTTCCATTGCATCTCATTGGTACTTCCATCATCTGAGAAGCCTACACCGCCCTGACTGTGTGATCAGACACAAAGGAGTCATTGCAAGGTTGATTTCAAGCTGGGACAGAGCTGAGAGTGGCACAGTTAGTGCCACATGACTAGGCAGAAATAACATTGTAGGATTATGTCAGACAGGGTGGGTTGTCAAGTTTTGATGTACCTACTAAAAATAGGGACAAAATGTGAAAAAGAAACATTCCCTTCGTGATGTATTTAGAGATAGTTAAGAGTGCTTTCTGGTTCATTAATTGCATGTGTTGTGACATGCTCTCACTGTGCTAGCAGTCAGTTGTTTCGCCACTGAAGTAACTGTAATTACACCAGGGGAAAACTTGAGAAAAGTCAAACCCTGCATTCTTCTGAGGGAAGAGCTGGTGCAAAATTTATTTGTTTATTATGCAAAGTCTGAGTAACAGGCTTTGAAAGCTGCCTGTGAGTAGTCAGGTACCTATTGTGATAGTGGAAAAGCAGAAGCAGCTCTGTAGATGATGTTCAGCTGAGTCGTGTTTCTTTGTGTGCCTGGGCTACTGGATGAATGTGTCACCAGTAGCAGTAATACCATGCAAGGAGTGAGTCAGTGATCTCCTCTGCCTTCTGTGAATGGACATGAAAATATAAACGTGTTCTGGCCATCCTACTTTCTCCATTGTCAGTGAGCAACAGGCACTCTTTCTGCCTTTACATGGTACTGCGTCTGATTTGTCAACTGCAGCTTATCTGTTGCTGGAACAGATAAGGAAGTGCGAAGCCCACAGAATTTGTGGGCTGGAAAAGTTCCTCCAGTCCCAGAAATGACAGTTCTTCATGCTGTGAAACGAGGAGGACAAACTCATGTCCTCTTGGAAGTCTGAGGCATTTGGGCCCCAGAGACTGGTTCCAGCAAACACGGTGTAGTGCCTGCTTTCAGGCATTCAAAAGCACCCTGAGCATTTAATTCCTGTCTGGTCTTAAAGTGACAATTGGTGACTGATGCAGTCAGTAGGCCTGCTAATACAGAAAGAAGGAAAGTGAATATAGATCAAGGAAACACTGATGTATGAATCACCTATACTTTGCTTCTTCCACTGCAAAAAGAATATAGTTAGTGGAAGTGGTTACAGTTATTAATGTCAGGTCTGACAGAAAAATGTGGTCTGGGGTTAGTGACTCTGCTGGAATATAAATCATCCATGGGTTTTTTTGGTAACAGCCAGTCAACACTGACCATAGAACATTACTGAGAGATTCAGGGAAATTTATTTTAGGCATATTAACCTTTCCAGTGCATGAAATAGAAAAGTCTACTTTGTATTTATAAAAGAAGTCGTTGTTCATGTTAAATCTGTTGTTTTGTTTCATAATAGCTTCTATGACTTACAGTCCTGCTGTCAACTTTGCCTTTCTCCTCTGGTTTTCATTTTTAAAATAAAGCTTTCTTTCAGTTATGAGTCAACTTGTTTACCAAATACTCATTTAGGACCTTAGAAGTCTACATTGTTTGGAGCCGAGTTCTTTTTAGCTCAGGTGGCCTCTAGTGTGTAGGGAGTTCATCTCCAAATAAGTTCAGCACTAACACCAAGCAACAGATTCTGCTAACCTTAGGCAAAATGCCCATGGAAACAGCTAGTGAGCTTGTCCTTTTACAACCTGCAGGGCCCCTGGATAAGTCTGTGACTGTGTCTGATTCACAGGAAAGAATCAGTGGAGAAGAGCAAAGCCACAGAGATATAGTACGTTAGCAACATTTTTCAAGCTGTTTTAAAATACAAGTAAGCCCTTGCTACATAATTTTCTTGATATGATCATTAACTTCAGCACAAGGCAATTTTACATGTTTCAGTAAAAGATTCCTATATTTTCTGTGCATTTCTGATGTAGTCCCACCTCACTTCATTTCCTTGATATCCTTCCATTGTAGTCCTCAGAGCCAACTTTAAGACTGCAGGGAAATAATATCAAAGTCTCAGACTTTGTTCGTGTTGTTTGCAGAGCTCCAGCCCCATACCACCAAATGCCTTACACACATTCATCTTCCCTGTGAAGAGGAAAGTATTTCTCTCTCAGTTTTTCAGGCAGGAAGGGTGAAGCCAAATATAGCAGCTTGCCGAAGCTCACACATATGAATGCCTGCACTTCCTGGAGAATAAATCTCCAGAGAACCTGTCCATTACAAGAAATTTTCTTTCTCCTGTGTCTTTGTGTTCATATGAAAATTCTTTGGTTTTCAGGAGCTCTGAAGCTTGCTGCTCACTTGGTGCCACTAGCTAGCCACTCTCCATGTAGAGTGCTTGTCTAAGCAGTCCTTATGTTTGTAAAGGGCATTAAGATGTTCTGCATTTGTCTGTTTACAGCTAAACCATATTTAGCCCTGGCTGCAAAGAAACCCAGTGTCAATCACAGATAGTCTGCTAGGGAGTGGCTCTCACACTGTAGCTCCTTGTTAGACAGGGAGATTGTGGGGGGTTCCCTTCCTTTCCCCTCCCCTGCATTCCAGCAATTTAAAAGGACACTTACTTGTAACCCAGAAGTCAGAGAATTCACATTTCCCTGCCAGTGGTATTGTGGAGACTGATTCTGCTTCCCCAGAGTCTCTCTTTTCACTCAAACTCAAGAAAGATTATTTTTCCCTCATTTTATGATGAAAACACTGTATGCCAATACGAAACCCTCCTATTATTTTGACAGATTCCTTAATTCTAAGTTATTGTAAATTCTTTGATACAAGAAGAAATGGCTGGATCTGTATAAACATAGCAAAATAGGGCTGCAGCTCCTTTGAACATGTAATACAAATAAGATAGCTGTATTTACAGCAAGGAGAGCTTGTGTTTGTAACCTTTGTGGTTAATTAACAGAAGGACAACAACTCAGATTATTATTAGAACCACATCAACAACAAAACAACAAGCAAGACTATTTAAAGCTGCAATGAATGTAAGTCCAGATATAATTACCTTAATCCTCAGCCAGTATGGGTTTTAAAACCAGCTAACTTAATTGCTTATTCAGTTTCTGTTTGTTGTGCAGTGATCTCGAAAACAAATTCAACAATAAGCAGTCTCTCTGCTCCACTCAAGTTCAAGCTTCATTAAGCACTCAGAAAAATGTGTGAAATTCTATCATAAATAATTTTCTCTTCCTGCTGTAGGAATTGCCTTCTGGAAAGCAAGGCAAGGAGAGACAGCACACATATTTGTTGTTGCTCTCCCCAGGTCATGGTGGAATTTGAAGGATGAGTTACATTCAGAAATAAGTGTGCTTTTATTGGGAACATCCAGTGATCAACATGTAATGCTTCTGCTAAATCTACACTCCAGCCCTCTGCCCCTCTCCACCTCAGTCCAAAACGGAGCCAAATTCTCCTGTGCTGAGGAATTTAAACTTTTGCAGGGGGAAGTTCAGGGCATTTGCACTATTCTAGTCCACTTACAGCCTCCAAAGCAGGCTTAAGTGGGGTTTGATGACTGCTAGATCTCACAGACATGATATTCAGTCATCATGAAATCTGCTCAAATAGCCTTTTCACCAACCATTTGAATTGATACACCCACTGCAAAGGACATGATTGTCCATCAGCTGAAAGTATCTCTGGGGCATGTGCAGTACCTGCATAGGCCACCTGGCATTTTGGGGGCTTCTTTAAGGCCATGTGTTCACACACAGTAGGTAACAGCATTTTTTATTTGCTTTGATGTGTATTGCCTGTTTGACTCTTGGTTATTCTTTACTCCTTTTCTATCAGATTTCAAATGACTGCAATTCACTCTATTGTAAGTACACACTGGGATACAGGGCCTCAACAGTCTGCTCTTGGTAGTGCTGGTGTCTGTCCAAAGCAGATTCAGGAAATCCCAGACAGAATTTGCCCTGCTAGCCTCATGGTGTATTGAATTTTCTCTGTAGTGATTTTCTGTGGGCACATTTTGCTAGAGGCTGTGGGGGGGGTTGACGCTGCAAAGCTATCCAACAGAAGTCTAAGTTTAGCTGATCTGAGGTGGGTTTTTTACTCTCATTACAAGAGAAAGGCATGAACATATCCATCATCATATCCATCATCATATTTATGTATTTGGACCTTTATTTATTTCTTTGAAATAAATGTATTTCTTATATGCCCCACTGTATCCCTGCTTTCTCTCTCCTCAACTTTACTTCCAGACAAGTGTTCTTCGAAAGCTTGATGTTCATGGAGTGGAACAAGTAGAGGTCATGGCTAGAGCCAAGCATCATGTGAGCAGATATTGAGGCAGTTTTCTAAGTATCTCTGCCAGCAATATTGCGATGCTGACATGCAAACCACCTCAAACCTCATCCAGCTCTGGGGTTTTTTTTGGTTTTCAGGTTGTCCCTGAGCAGACTTGATGAGTGTAGCAAGTTTTGTGATAGTTTTCTGATGGATATACCACGATAGACCTCCCAACTCTTGCCATCCAAAACTGTTTTCTGTTTATGATCTGAAATAAGATTTGAACCCAGCTTCATGTGTTCTGTGTTAACCTCCTGCACCACAGTACCATAATCCGTGGAGTCCTAAAGTAATGCTGTTAAATGAGAGACTGACCTTTCCTTACTGCCAAACAGGTCTTCATTCCAGAGAAATCTGATGTGATTAGACCTAGCTGACCCTATGATCAATCTGGCAGAGAGATGCTTTACATATGTATATGGCTTCCAGTGTATAATTGTTAAAAGAAGCCTTCTTTCATTCCAGAATGAGAGAAAGAAAAGTAGCACCTTGAAAAATACAGTAACTGTCTATGATCCAAGGATCCTACAGGCCTGGCCTTGAAACATTGCCATATTAACAGGATATGTAATCCCTTCTCATAACATCCACCTTGTCACTTATTTGTACAAAACATGCACTATTAGCCTTCCAAGGGCAAGACTGGAATCTCCCAGCATGGTATCTCCATTCTGAAAATGGGTATGAAATGAGGGATTAATCATACAGGGAAGGACAGATAGAAAGTGTTTGTGGGAATTATTTTTGGCCTAAAGAAGCCCAGAAAGATTAGCTACAAAGATCTCACTATACTCTTCTGTATGGAATCATTGATGATAAATATGGCTGTACAGGACCAGTTTCATCCCAAATAAATCAGGGCGTCCACACTGGCAGCACTGAATTGCCAGACATAGAAACTGATGTTTCATCTAAGTCAGTTTAAAAGACAACGGGTGAGGCCCAGACCCCTCGGCTTCAAGGCATCAACATTATGGTTTGGCCAACTTTCCAGGGGAAAACATTGGCAAGTTTTGGTTTTGGTCTACCTCCTATCTTTCCTTTTCTCCCTGCATTAAATACGTAAGAGAAGCAAATGTTCAATAAAATTATTTAGCCTTTCTCTTCTTTCTGAAGTGGCAATAACGTACAGGTTCACACCTAGGTGAGACAGTATGAAGAGGACACCAGCAGAAATTTAACTGCTTGGTGTGGGTTTTGTTCTTAATACTTTTTTACCTGACCCAACACAAACCTCTCACTGAGAGGTGATGGTCAGGACTGAACTGGTGGGTGGGGCGTTGACAAGCCATTAGGGTGCTGCCACCTCTGTCCTTGCAAGGGAGGTGGGAGTGAGGATCCCAAAGGTGGCTGCTGTCTGGAGTGAGGAGTGAGCAGGCTTATGAATCCCTCACTGACTTTTACCTGAGGTTGCATCTGCATTTGCTCTAAGTTAGAGGTCTTCAGCAGCCAGAGGAAATACACAGGGCTTCATTTTGCTGTTGCTTGCATCAGAGGGAAGGCTACTGTACTCAGCAGAGTTACAGTGCTGGCCCACTGAGGGAACCTGCTGGTCCCTATTATCTTACACCACTTGAGCAGGGTGAGTCAGTGTGTGTACAGGGGAGATTAATGAGAGAGAGAGATGAAGAGACTCAAACCACTCCCCTATTAATGAATTTGTGTGATACACATGAAGGATAGTGATTTTGCCTTGATGCACTCACACACTCACTCATCCACATCAGATGTGCTGTAAAGGTATAAAATACATTGACTTGATGGATATAGGCTGATTTTGAGCCACTCCAGCAGAGTTTGGCCCAGTATGTTTAATTGTGTGGACACTTGGTGTATAAACAGCAGTGCTAATTCAGCTGCCAGTATAGCTCAAGAACCAGTGAGAACTGGTGGTGCACTGGAGGTGACATTGGGAAATGCTTTTGGAAATCAGGCTAGCTCACAGAAAAAGATTCAAGATGATTTCCCTGTCACTCATTATGTTCGTTCCCTATGCAGATTTTCTCTAAGGCATTTTGTGTCACTGAGTCTTACAAAAACGTCTTATGACAAGCACCATATTGCTTCTAGCATAAGATTAAAAAAATACTCCACTGGGAAGCAACATGTTACACTGTCAATAAATGGAATACTTCTCAAAAACCTTTCTGTTACACATGGTGCTTACTCTTTGTGTCAGTGAGACTGTGAATAGTGGTACAGTCTGCCTCTTCGAGAAAAAAACTGCTGCAAGATCATACCCAGAAACAATAAATGCCCCCAGGCATGAAGTAAAAACAGCTCTAGCCAAGACAAGTTTGTTTGCCAAGTGATAGTATCTCCCATGTTAGTTGTAGCAATTAAGTCTTCTGAAACATGAAAACAAATACATCCCCCACCTTCCTCCAGTTCCTTCTGTGGCATGGTGCTATTGTAAGTTAAAGGTGAATTTTCTTTGCTCGCTGTTCCTTGGAAGAAATATTAAACCCCACAATCAAGGCTTTAAATCATTTTCTAATGGGATGAGACTTAATGTGGGGAGGGCAGATGGGACAGATTATTTCACCTCTATTTTCCCATGAAGCTTCTGACACAAGACAACCATTGGAAGTGAGATACTAGATTAGTTTGACCTCAGGTCTCATTCGGTATGGTAGCTCTTATATTCCTGTGTTAAACTCCATAAAGTCTACTGCTATCAAATTGCTTTTTGCAGCTTGCTCGGCTTCCTCCTTTTGATGATGTGTGTGGGAAGCCAAGCAAAACATTTCATTAATGTTCAGAAAGAGAATTAGAGATATATTTTTCAGTTGATGCTGTAGGATTTATGATGTGTATAATGCAGAAATTATTTTACTGGATTAGAATCATGTTATGTATTAATGAATTACCAGGATATGAGTCAGTCTTGGAATAGTTTGAGCAGGAAGGTAGCATTCTTCCACAAACAATAATCTGTTGATAAATAGTGCTGAAAGCTGTAATTCAATAGGAATTGTTTTTAAAGAGAGCCAAAGAAAGCCTATACATATATATATTCTCCACTATTGCAGTGGTGCACATTGAGATAATGCCATATGACTGTGCTCAATCATGGAATCACATTGATTAAGGCCAGATATCCTTTACACTAAGTGCCATACAGAATTGCAAGAAAATAACCACCCTATCCCAAATGTTCAGAAGAGTTTCATTTTCCTGTGCTTGTGTCTACTCTTCTGAGCCTTTCAAAAGTGCCCTGTTTGGTTTAATTTTTTCTAACGTGAATAAAAGCCTAACCTATTGAAGCAAAAGGGTGTGATTTTCTTCCAGTAGCCTTGTTCTGAACTACTGCTGCTTGTTTTGGTAACTTGGAGGTGAGGCCTTGGGACAGGTGAGATGAAACCAAAAATCTAAGGTCAAATATTTAGGAGGCAGTGGAATAGAGGAATATATTCTGGGTTTTTGCTCGATATAGTTTTTTTGATATATATGTGCAAAACATTTCTGTTAGTGTTTTTGGAGGGATACCTGCCGTTTCTCAACTCCATGGAGGCAAGCTTTTCTGGACAGAGTTTTTAAGCAAGCCTTTGAAGCAGAGCCAGAGAACAGCAATGCTTGTGTATATTCAGTGGCTGCTGACTTCAGCAAGAGCTTGAAGTAAGCTGGGAATGCACAGCCAGGTCCACAGGAGGCAAAGCAAAGTCCTGCATTTCAGTTTTCAGTTGAAAACTGAAACTGTGTTGTTGTACTTGCTCTTTCAACACCATCAAATAACACTGGAACACTTTCACCCAGAGGAGTCCCTTGTTCCTTCAAGAAGTCTCACTGGCAGCTCCTACTAAAAGGTGGTGGAGACGAACACCTTAGCAAGGAGGACAGTTTCCTCTCTGCAGAAATATGTCTAAAAACCAAATGTTTTGCAGAATAAAGGAAATATTTCTTGCCTGATACACTGAGGGTAAAGCCTTTTTTAAGCTGTCTCATAAGGTAGTTAAGCTGCTCTTACAGAGTTGCTGTGTAAATAGTGGCTTGAGCAGAGTGCAGACTACTAAACATGTTTATGTTTGTAGGAAAACAAGTAAACCTGCCTGAATTTTCTTTTAATGCACTTCTGCTCTTGATACATGGCTTCTCCTACCCCTAGTACTTGAAGCAGTAGCACAGTTTATTGCCATAACAGCAGTAGATAGCTCAACCTGCCTTTGTTTTGGAAAATGATTGATTTTAGAAAATTATACATTTGCTTATAAAATCTTGGCAATGTCTTGATGGAAGTACTTTGTTTTCATAAAAAATGTTGGGGAAGTATTGACTTTAACTGTATTTTAGACTGTCCTAGCAAAACAATGGTGAGATGATAAATGTAACAGGAGCCAATGCCAATTGCCTCCTACTGGGTTCCTCACATTGGTAGAGGAACTTGAACACAGCAAAGCCCTCATGTAATGGAAAGGGGTGGGAAAGATCTAGGACAGGTAAGCATAAACACAAGAGCAAGGGTAATGTCTGGGAAGTCTACAGACAACCTAAGCATTAACACAACTTCAGTTTCCAATTTCAAGATCTTTATCACACAGAAACTTAGCCTTTTGCCTTCCTTGTCTCTGTATCTCTTTCTGTTTCACCTCATATCACAGCAGATTCAGCCATCAACGTTTGGAGGCCCTCGTGTTGCTGCTGAGTGATCGTGTCCAATTGTCACATGCAGAAGTAGCCATACAAGCAAGTTGGCTCAAAAGGATCTTTATTTTCATACCATAAATAATTTTGTTTCAAAATCTTGTGTCAAAGACAGCCTGTACGTACTGTGGGGAGGCTGTGAAGCCTCAGAAGCCAACATCAGAGATGCACTGAGGATGGTGTCCCCTAAATCTGCCAAGCAATGCATTTGTTAGCACATCTGTTGGACAGGTTGCTCATACAGGCCCCTGGGCAGACCTGTCATCCAAGAGCCATACATCCTGATGCCCACAGTGCTACAGCTTTGCTTCTGCTAGTTTAAATAACAGGTTTGACTTACCACAAACAGCATCACAAGGACTGGTGCTGCATTTTCTTTCCCCAGGCTAGGCATTCAGTGCTACAGTTTTAAGTCAGGCTGGTTTATCACAGCAATGTTGACCTTTCTCTGATTTGCCATCACTGAAAGGCTGCAAATGTATTTAGACTTTCTTTGGTACATGGCCATTCACCAAGCAGTTCCAGCCCTTCCTGTTAGTAGATTTTGTAGCTCTTAGTGAAAAACTGTGTTCTGTCAAAGTGCTCAGCCTAAGTCATTTTCAATTGATTTTAGAGGCAATAGGTTCTAAAGATAGACAATACTGTTAAATGTACATAGACATTTTTTATACTATTAGCTTTGGTTGTATTTAGAAGACAGTGGTTGTTCACTTAGGTTCAGATGCCTACAGTGCATTTTGAAATATTTTACAAATATTTAGAAAACCTTTTGAAAATTTTTATTCACAAGGATAACAGTAAGGAGGAAAAGTAAGATGTAAGCAACTGCCATGAGTTTATGGTGAGGCTAAATGGGATGTGCTTGATAGTGAAAACCAGTAATGACTTGAAGTTTTCCTTTCCAAATGCCTTTGTAGAACACCTCCCTTGGCTCCCTTCATGCCTGTGACCTTGTGCAGACTTACTAATTTTATATACCATTGTGTCTAGTTATTAGTAGTTTTTTTTCATGTTCCATAAGAGACCCAGCAAACTTCCTTACCTGCAGAAGTAATCCCTTTCTTTTTTAACTGCTCTATTTAAAAGTATCTGCAGAGCTGTTTCTGGTGACAGGTGCATCTCTCTGCAAACCCTCTGGGGAGACTCTCCTAGCTGAGGATTCCTCTGATCTCTCTGCTATCTTCCCCTATGTAAGAGTAGATGGATATCCCTGAAGTTTCTTCTCTTGGAGTACATGAATATTCAGTCTGAGGGTGTCTGGAGGGTGTCTGTACATAGGGTGCCACGTGGCCAGATGTGTAGGCACCTTGGAGCACAGGCTTGCAGGAGGTGATGGATCCTCAGCTGCAGGACAGACGTGTGGCCCCTACCCAGCTTCAGTTCACACATCCAGTGCTGCTGTCAGTAAACTGAATAAACTGAGTAAACTTCAGCTTAGCTGAAGACATGGAGGAAAAGGGAAGCTTGGCCTGGCACTTCTGAGGCCAGGCACTGTTTCCTCCTCAGCTATTGCATGGGCAAAAGCTGCCACTGCTGTTCCCCACCTCTCCCTGCAGTACTGAGATTTAGCAAGTAGCACAACCGTGTTTAAAGTATTAGAAGAAATTATTATCTGCCAAAAGGGAATTCATTGGTTAATCCTCTACTATTACTCTCTTCCATAATTTGGTGCTGCTTACAAAAAAAGAAGGTGGTGGGATCCTTCAGAAAGCTACAGGGGAAAATGTTGGAAACCTTTTTGCCCAACAGCAGAGAAATAATAATGTAATAATAATGGTGGTGATGATGGTGATGTATTTCGTTATAGAAGTATAAAAATCCTTGGGCCAAATCCCATCAACTGTAGTCAAAGATACCCCCAAAGACCTCAAAGTTAGCTGCCAGTTTTTGCCTGGCTGAAATTGCCAAATTCTGCAGTTTCCATCCAAACCCATAAATCTTCTCAGCCCCTCAGGCAAAGCTTTTGGTGATCCAAGAGCAAGCAAATAGTTCCATGGCTGAAGCATGAGGTAGAACAATACCATGCTCAGTGACTGGGAACAGAATTGGCTCTGCAGTGCTGACAGGAAGAGGAATGTCTAGTGGTCAGTTGGCTTGGCATTGTTAAGGGGAACACATAGGGATAGGTATTTACTGCATTAAGATGTCGTTCTGCAGCCACAGTTCTGCAGGCTCTGAGGAAGCCCTGAGAGAAGCTTGTGGAAAAGAATGGGCTTACAGACTCTGTGTGGAAAAAAATTAAGTAGGGAATTCTTTAAAGAAACTGAAAAGAGAAGGGAAAATTAATTTGTTGGTATATGAGATCACATAAAACTCCCTTGGAAGAGTTCCTGAAGAAAGGATTGTATTTACTCTGGAGAGGGAGCAAACAGTTAGACCTTGCAATTTTATTGCCAAGTCTTGTTTTTTGACCTGCTTTCCTTCTGTTTTCAAATCCCAAAGATAGTGGCTCTTAGAAAGTGCAACGGGTGTCTTTTGATCAGGTCTGATAGCAGAGATAAAGAAACGGAGTTGCCATTTGCCTTTAAAGACTCTACCAAATGTGCTGCCTTGTTCTTTTCAACAAGCAGTTCCCTTTGCTGTAACTTCTGGGTAAACAGTGGGCAAATAGTTGCTCTGATGTTAGTGAGGGCTTTGAGTTTGCTGGGTTGAGTTGTCCCCTTGGTACAGAGGGAATCAAAGAAGGATCTGACTACTGCAGTTCCTCTGAACACTGAAGGGGACAATGAAATATTACTGTCTTCTGCTGCTCCAGTGATAGGACATGATGGAGCCAGCCTGCCTGCCCACCCAAGGGCACTCCTTACTTGGAATCCTGCTTTCTTGTGTGTAACCTCAGACACAACAAAGTAATATAACAAACATATCAGGAGGCACCTGCTGATTCCTGGAAGGGCCAGGTATCCATCACACATTTTTAAGAGAAATCATTCACCCTTTGCCAAATCTAGCAATTAGAAAGGATCACACCAATTTGAACTCTAAAAATTAAACAGATGGAGAAGAGTAAGAGATCAGGCCAGCAAAACACCTAGACAATCTTTTCTGAAACAGAGATGCTTTTGGAGATTACTAAGAAAAATGCTTGAGACTGCTTAAGTGCAAAAGGTCAGACTAAATAAGTGGGGTCATCTTGCTAGCATTAAATACATGCATTCTATCAAAAGAAACATCCAGATTTTATCAAAAGAAACATCCAGTTTCTATCCACACTGCTAGGACTTGAAAGACATCACTCAACTTTAGACACGTAGCAGAAGTGTGAGAACACAGAGAAAGGAGAAATCAGTGATGCCCACCTGCTCCTTAGAGTAAAATAAGAGTATCTAAATGATCAGACCATAATGATCAATAATAGAGACAGCTTTGGCTCCCTAAACTGTATTTGCACCAGAGCTATAGAGTGTTAATACTGCATTTAGTACTGCATGAAGACAGAGAAAACCATGGCCTCTTTAAGAGTGATTAGCAGTTTAACAGCCTCAGGAACAGAGGTACCAGGTTATTGAACTTACTACAAGAACAGATAGGCTGGCAGGAAGATAAGACAGGCTGTTTCCAGGAACTCAGTACACTGAATAAAAACATACAGATATAAAAGGATATTGATGCCATGAGGCAGAACTACGTAGATGATAATACTGGTGGTCCTTAGTAGAGCTGTGGATTGGAAGGGACAGACTTCCCACTCCAGGTGTTGCATACCATTCTGGACTAAGCAAAGGGAAGCTGTGGCCTAGTTGCAATGTCCAGGGGGTTTGGCTGTTTGGCAGAGCACTTCTTGCTTAGCCAGCCTGGAAGAGCTGGCAGGCTCCAAGTCCATGGAGATCCTACCACTGTGGTGGAAGCTCAGGCTGGTAAGCAGTTTGCAGGAAGGCAGCCACTTGAGTGTGTTGAACCCAGAGGAAGGAATGTGTCATGAGTACTGAGGTCCATGTTAAGCCACTGCCATGCTATAAAGTGTTGTCCTCTGAGGCAGCAAGTACCTTCTGTGTGTTGCTGAGCAGAAGCAAAATTGAGCCCAGATTCCTCCAGTGGGAATGTGACTGAGGCACGTCTGCATGAACTTGGTGGCACTGCAGGTCCTTACCTGCATGGTTTCCACACATACCAGGACATGGACCTGCTTGTAGCATTACTCCCCAAGCTAGAGATCAGACATACTGTTCAGTATCAGTGAATCAGGGGTACAATTAAGTGCTTTGTGTGGTCTGGGGAAGCTAGATTAGCTCTCATTTGCTACAAGCAAACTTTTATTTCCTGAACAGAACCGTGGCAGGGTGTTTAAGTAATGCATGAACAGTGGCTTTACCTGCATGACAGTGAACAGGAACCAAAGATCCTGCAGAGCTTGTTACTGACTGCTACTGTGTGCCTGTCCCTGAGGCTGAGAAATAGTTCATTTTCTACTGCTAAATCCTTGAAATACCTCCTCTGTGGAATGCTTGCATAATAAGTCACAGGTTTCTAATTATTTATTGCCTCTGTCTCAAGTATGTTTTGCAGGTTTCTTTTGGAGTTATATACATTTATTTGTTTTACTACCACTTTGCATTCTAAGAACAAATCATCTCTAATAAAAAGCACATTTCCTTGTGAGCAGAATCAATTTCCTTCAGAAGTCTTTCATTCCCTGATTAGTGTGTTACCTTTGGTCTTCATTAATCACATAGTTAACTGTGAGCAGTAAAGTACTTAAATAAATAAATGCTCTGGTCCAAGTCAATGCTAGTCATAATGGACAGTTTCCCACTTACATTTCTAAAACACAAGATGTGACTGTGCTACTGAAGCACATTAAAAGTATAGCAATTAATGCCAGATCTGTTTTTTCTGCAGGTCATTAGTATGTTATTAACAATTAAGTCTCAGCAACAAGTTGACTTGGTTGCCAGTCAGTAATGCAGTGGAAAGTCCAAATGGGTGTGGTTTTTCAATTACTTTTAAAGGTTTGGGGTTAGGGGGTGTTGTTTTTTCTCCTTTGTGTTAGCCTGCTCCAGAAGCACTGGGTGGGAAGGCAACAAAGCAGAAGGTTTGTATATTACTACGTCTTTCTGTGCTTCCTCTTTGTTGGTTTTATTTTTGTGGACTTTGAAACATAAGGAGAAGTTAGCTGTAAGCTATTCCTTCTGGTCAGTGTTGGATGTGTATTAGAGAGTTACTTTCTCAGATGGAGGATGCATTTTTATTAGCTGTGAACAGGGGTAAGTCACTGTGGATCAGAAAACGTGAGATGTGGTGGAAACCCCATCATATGGCTGCTGTAGCAAAATACCTTTCCGAATAGTGAATTTAAACCAGCATTTGTTGGAGAACATAGCTTGAATCATGACTCCCTGTGGTCCAACAACCACTCAGATTAAGGTATGTGGTTTCCCTAATGTCTGTCAAATATTGTTGGAAACCATGCTGGCTAGGCTGCAAGGTGAACAACATTACATGGGTGGTATCAGTTCGCTGCAGAAATCAGAGGGGAGCAGAGGGAAGAGAGAAAATAACTTTAAGCCAAAATACATATAAAAAAAGCATTCATGTTTATTTTAAAAACATCATGTAACACTTCTTTAGAGTTTCTCTGTGTGTGTATTTAATGAATGAGAAAAAGGAAAAGCTCTGTTTCTCAGAGGAGCTGTTGACTCGGAAGCTGAGAAATGTGAGCGCAAAACATTTTAACTGCCCTTGAGTTTGGCTTGTGTGCATGATCAGTTGAGTGGGGTACTCCACACTGCATCCACATCTGGCTGGGGGTTAAAAATAAACCAGGGGTGAGACAGACAAAATAAAACTATGTGTTGTGGACTTTGGCATTAGGAGAATGTGGCCACGTCGGGAGATAACTCCCTGTCCTGAGCAGTGGCTCTGCTGTGCACGGCGCAGGGGGACATCTGGGCTGATGCCTCGAGCCTGGGGGTCAAATGCTACCAAAGGCTGCTGACACAGGAACCTGGAAAGCACAGATGCCTTGCTATGGATGTTATTCACAGCAGCCTGGGCAGCCATTAGGAGACAGAGAAATCTTTGCTGCCATAATAAAAAGCTAACTCCCAGTTAGCTTAAGTGTACCTATGTGATAGTGCCTCTAAGAATTACTGTAATATTGTCACCATTTTTGACTGAAGTGATCTTCCAGCATTCAGGGTGTCATTGAGTTGCTTCTACTGGTGAAGGGATTGATAGTAGAGATAGGTACTTCCTTTTCATTTTATGTTTTATTTCTAAGCAAAAAGTATTTATTTTCTTTAATTTCTGTTTGAAATAATGTATTTAAACTTCTATATTTTGCATATATGCAGCGATCTAGTGTATGCTTCATGTCTTGCCTCACTGAACAAAGACAAATCTAATATAAAATGGGTTCTTTGCTCACAGCGTCCAGAATCATTACAGTCTGCAATTTGCCCCAATTCCCTGTTATAGCTTTTATTGATTGTCTTTCAGTCCCTCCTGTCTTGTTCTCTGTAGCACAAATAGCACTATCAAATAACAGTGATCTGCCCTTGCAATGTGTATTTGCAGGCCACATGAAAACCACTGCAAGCAGCAAGACCAAACTCTTATTCAAGCATCATATGTGGCCTGTGTTTTGTAAAGAGGCTCCCAGTTTCATAAATTAACCTAGTTGCTTCACATATGTCTTGGAGAAAAGCTGTTGTGATGACCATTAGTTTTCTCTAGCCATTTTCTTCACTTGTTATTAACGAACAAAATTATGTTAAGGAAGAAAAAGAGGGGGAAATGTTTAACTTTACAGTAAATTTTTAATGTGACATTGGGCAAACTGGACATCAAATTGTTCAATTCTACAACCACAACCCCCAAGCCACATGTGTATCCCTGTGTAAGTGGACTTGGCTTGTGTCCCTTCTGTCAGAGTTTGTACATCTGGCTGCAGTCCTCAAAACACCTCTAAATCCTGTGTTCTTTACCAGCCTTACCTGTGAATGTTTAGTGTTGAGCTGCTTGTTTGCAAGGTAGCATCCTGCATTACACTTAAATTTCCTGATCAGTGGTTTCTTTTAATTACTCTGAAATTTAGACTAGAGAAGAAAGCACTGACAATCAAGAATACAAGCCACTGCATTTGAGAAGTGGAAGCAGAGTACAGAAAAGAGCCTTTCACTTCAGAGCTGCTGGTAGGAGTCCAGCTCAGTTTCAGACTTGGCAAAAATCATTGCTGTGTGATGGCTTCTGGGTGCCCTGCACTCTACGTCCACAAATGAGTCAGTGTCCACATCACACAAACCACCAGAACAATTGGTGCTACTGTAATTGAGAGTCTGCTGGCAGCATCAGTGGAAAGGGCAGGGACTTGAATGAGTGTGGAAAATGAGCCACTTTCTCCCTGCTCACTCAGGTCACCTTTTGGGACACATCTGTGTGAGGAAACTTAGATGAAATTTGATCAGAGGTAGCTCCCTTCTGGAGATGGAAGGCTTTACTTTCCAGTACTGACAATCTGACACCTACTAACAAACAGTGTATTCAAGAAAATAAAAAATAAAGATTGTGATGGGATTGTTTAATGTGTGAAAGCACAAACTAATAAAAAGGAGCCGAGTATGATTCAGAAATCAACAATAAAATCCAAATGCTGACTTGAAATAATAGAAACAAATATTATCAAGCATGACCAGCACTGGCAACAATTGCTTCCCTGAAGCACAGGGAAATCCTGCTCTTTTATTAAGCCATTGAACGATCTCTTTGAGCTGAATCCCTTCTACGCAAAAATAAAAGTGCTTGCACCATTAGACGTTCTCTTTGGAGAACATGGATTGATAGAAGAGATGTTGGACTTTATTCACTCTGAGATGATGCACTGATGTCAGGGAAACAGCAACTGGAAGGAGAGCTGCTGGCAGCACAGGACACCGTGGAGAGAGTGCCTTTAGAGAGGGCTGGGACTGCCAGTGTGCACGGGATTCAGTGCTGGAGGCTGGAAGGGACCTCTGGAGGGCATCTGCTCCACTCCCTGAACCTGGCACTTCCACTGGATTGTCTGCTGTGAAGTAGGGAGGTCCTCATCTTAGAATTTATATGGTCCCATTACTAAAAAAAGTGCCTCTGACAGGAAGCTAATCATGTACTACTGGAGATTAATTTAGCCCCACAGTTTCTGTAAGCTTCAAATGGTTAAACTGCGGAGGCACCTCTGAATATGCCAAAATGACACAATCGCATGTGCTGATTACAGTAGTGAATGTGATACAAATTTTTGACTAAGTGAAAGTAAAAAGAATGTGTTTGATGTCAAATAAGTGCCTTAGCAAATCTAAAATGTTCAGAGACAGCTTGGACTATTTGTGAATTCATGCCAAATTCAACTAAAAATAGAATAGAAACTTCAACCCTAAGTTGGAGTTTTCCACTGCAGTTACTCAAAAACTAAACATTTTGACTTTTGATGTTAAAACAGTTCAGAAACTTAACTTAAATAACTTTAAATTGTTTTAAGAGTGCCTCTGACCCAGAAACTTATTTATTTTTGTGTGGGGGAGGGGGAAAATTCTGAGCAACCTAATGCAAAGATATGCATGTGTTGAGTGTATGTATGTTTGACCACAAAACTGAGAGAGAAATTATTTGTCCCCAGTTCTCTAGCTGTAACCTGCCACATCTCTGCATTTGTATTTTTGAGCTTCCCTTGGGTAGACAATGCTATGGGGCTGTGTAGTGTTGTTTGTATTGAGGAGACAAGATTTAAATACCTATGTTTGTTCCCAGTCATGTGGTAAGCAGGATTTGAAACCCAGGGCTGTGAAGGTGAAACCAGGTATAACTCCCTGCTCCTCAGTCCCCTGTGAGATATACCTGTATCATGTGGGTGGTGGGGAAATAAGGGCATATTCTCAGGGTAGACATGGGGAAGTATTGTGGAGCACCACAAAGGTGTGAGGGCCAACGTCAGAGTATCTGGGAGCAAGGGATAACAGCGCTCAGAACACAGAGTTCAGAGTTTTTTAAAAAACAAAGTGTGAAAGGGTTTCAGCATCCTGCATCACACGACCTCTTGCTTTTAGTGAAGAGTACGTGGTGCATATTTTCCCCTTTTCTCTGACCAGTGTGGAATTCCTCAGGGGACTGGCAGTTCTGCAGATCGGGTGCTGTGGGAAGCTTGTCCCTGGGGCAGTGCCTAGCCCTACCCTCCACAGGCAGGGAGGAGAGGGGGCCGAGGGGATGGGTCTTCTGCAAGGGAAGATCTCCATGGAGGCTTCCTGTGTTCCACCAGCCAAGATGTTGAATTCAGCAGAGGTTGAATTTCAGAGAATAGCAGCAGGAGCTGGGGTGAGAGGTTTAAAGGGCAAAAGAGCTTTTAATTGCAGTCTTTGTATTGTAATAGAAGTGGTGGTTTCAGTGTCTCTGCCAACCAGTGTGAGCAATTTCAGTTTAGGAGTAGCTGATATTTCATGTAATAGAAATGCATTTGTCTATCAGGAGTACCTACTGCTTAGCAGATGACTGGTCTTCTAAGATACTATCAGGCAGACTGTTGCTTTTGTGGGCAAAGGATAGACATCCTTCTTGATGTGAAGACAAACCTGTGAAGGCCTAGGCTAGAATATGTGACAACACAAAGAGGTGTGTGTGAAAGCAATGCATAGACCCCGTTGCCTCAAACAGTACAGGGTAAGATCGCTGCTGAGAAATAGGGATTTATTCTTTCAAAAAAGAACCTTCCAAGTTAAGTCAGAGGCCAGAAAATGAACTGTTTTTGTACATTTCCTGCAGTACCCCATAGCGAACAAGTTTACACATGAATAAAACCATGATGGATGATTTGGGTTCTTATGCATCAAAAATCCTTTAAAACTATAACTGCAGTGCTCATTCCCAAGTGATTTTACTTTATGTATTTATTTAGAGAAAACTGAAGCAGTTTGCCATTTATGTGTATTCAAAAGCTGCATATTTTCAAGACTATAAAGGAAACCTTAAAAAGAAATTACTTTCAGAACTCAAATAATGGTATTTTAAAATGTGTAGGAAAATGCATTAAAATGAAATAGGTATAAAAAAGAAAACCTTGGTTGTCCTTTTTTTACTACTAAATCATAAGAAATGATTGTGATGCACATCCAAAACTAGATAGCATAGATCTTTGTTTGCCATGTGTATCTCATTTTATGTTATGCCTTTGCCTGAGCAGTTGCTTTCCACAGTGTGAACTCTCTTTTGGGTGAATGGTTTGAAACACTTTAAAACTGGAGATCATATAAAATACAGCTGGTTATAAAATGCTACATATTTGTCCATAAACTCTCACATAGATTTTGGGTTTGTGTACACATAGACAAAGTCTTAATTGCATCATTCTTGAAGTTAGCTTCAAGATATTTGCACTTTTTTTTTTTTGCATATTTGCACTTACGATAGCAGGATGAGACCTACAATGCTTCATTAAACTTGAAAACTCTATGAATAATACTTGAATGTAGGAATTGGGTAACACTTCTTTAAGTGTGAATTTCTACATTTTTTTCAAGCACCCATGTCTTTCTAAGCATGTACAATAGGAAAATCCAAGTTATATGTAGCAATGGTGCTGCTCAGGCTATGCTCTTAATAAGCAACTCTAGAAGGTGTCCAAGTTATAAAAGGAATACTGTTCCATTCATTTATACCTCAGGAATATTAAAAGAATGTTATTTTTGTGGAAATTACCACTCTTAATGCCATGGTATTAATTTTTCTGACCTTTTAGCAGAAAGCATTAAACACTGAAGAGGATTCTAGGAAAACAAATTGAGGATAAAATTAGCTCAAAAGTGCTGTAATTTTGCACACATTACCTTTAATGCAATAGTTTTCAACACTGATGACTGTTGTCAAATAAAGCTTTTTGTCCCGCTGCTCAGCAAAACCTTTCTGCTGTCTTTGAAACAAAAAAGACAGCTGTCTGTCCACTCCTGCACAGGCAGAGCAGAAATGTCTGAGTGACTCCCTGTCCTGCTGGGCAAGGTGTCAGAGGAATGGCCAGTGAAAGAAGGAATGATTTGATTCAACCAAAAACTTCTTTTCATTGTGCTGCTTACCTCCCAAAACCTGAATAACCTCACAGCCCTTCTGGGAAAATACGATCAGCCGTTAAAGGGTGCCATCTAATGGTCAATATATATAGTACGATATTCGTGGGTTTTCTTAAATTATCTTTTGTTACCTTTCTCCATGTACTTTCAAGTCCTTTCTTTATAAGGCATTAGAGGAATGAGACTGATGTTTTATTCAGATTTTGCCTGAGGTGATATCTTCTAGTTTATCTAGATATCGCAACTGAGTGTGAAATCCTGGCCGTGCAGTTTAACTGACTTCTAATTTCTTCACACTTTTTCTGTTATTTCAGATATAGATGAGTGTTCTTTTGAAAGGACCTGTGATCATACCTGCATCAACTACCCTGGGAGCTTTGAATGTCTCTGCTATAAAGGCTACACCTTGTACGGACTGACACACTGTGGAGGTTTGGAGACTGAGTTTTGCTTGTCTGTTTGCTTGTTTGCTTCATGAGCTGTTTACTGAGCCACACTTTTTTTTTCTTAGCTGAAGATTTTAGAACTGAAGAAACCAATAAAGTTAAAATAAAGCTAGAATAGCATGAACTGGGTGTGACTAAAATTTCAGCATCTCAAATTTGTTGAAGCATTCCCAGAAGAACATTTTTAAGGGGTAATTTTTAAGTGCATCAGAAGGCACTATTACCACAATGGCCAAATTAGAGATTCAACTTGTACTTGATCAAGGCACAAGAATTTCAGAGCACTCAAATTTAAGTCCAGTGTTTGCCAGGGGTATCACAGTACGAGACTGTCTGCCACCAACCTGACCAACACCCCCAGGTATCACTGTGGCCTAAATGTTTAATAAGTGGGGTAAGTTTTGACTGTGGTCAGAACACTGGTCAGAGGAGAGAAAAGGTGTTTTTTAAGGGATTAATTAAGTGTATTAAGTACAAATTATGCTTTTTGCCAGTCAAGTCAGCATTACACAAACAAAAGTGGAAAGAGAAAATAATAAAACCTGAAAGCTCTGAATCTAAATTACTTGTTAGAAAGTACTGATCCAAAAGAAACTCCCCATGCTATCTTTAAATGTAAAACTAAAGTATTTTGTTTCATTAATAGCTGGTTAATGGCTAATTATTTAATTGATAAATTATTCACAATACAATCTAAGTAAAGCTTGCATTATACTATAAAAAAATCCACAAAAGCCATGTATTCAAGCCAGGTTCTGGTCTGAGTCAAATTTAGCCCATGGAAGGTATGCTAGAGGAATTGCTGAGAACAATGTTGGGCCCTGGCAGCCCTTAATTTATGAAGTGGGTATTGTGGAACATTCTATATGTAAAGAGTTGTCCTTTATGTATTCCTAAGTAAATCATGTATAGACTGAGCCAAAAAGATATCAGTTAAAGGCCCATGATCCTTCCATTCCCATGGGCTTCAGTTTGTGCCATGCAAACATACTGCAGAAACAGAGGCTGGACACCTTGGCCTGTCTTTGGGATAAATCAGCACTTTAGGGCAGTTCTGAGAGTAAAATCAGAGTCTGAAATTTTTGGGACCTATGTTATATGGGATGTGGAGAGACTGAGCTTCAGTTCCACTGTTAATTCCTGAGGACTTTATGTATTAATTCAGCGAAAGCCTCAAAGCATGGGGTTCAGCCTCAGTCTTTAAATAATCTTCAGCCTCAGCTGAGCTTCAGTCTGTTAATTGGGACTGAAGTAGGACCAAAACTCTAACTGGAAATACTCGGTGCTGAACTTGAGGCACAAACATAACCAGATCCAAGCCTCATGCTTTTTTCCCTATGATGGGCAGATCTAAAATCACAGCTCTGAATCCAGGCTTGTCCAGGCCCTGAGCTTTGCCTGTCATTAGTTCTAGTCAGTGTCTTGGAGAGTGATGTCTACAGTGGAACAAATAACTTATATTGGCTGCCTTGCATGTGGCACTGAGCAGAAGTCAAAACTAGGGAAAAATAATTAGAATCTTCAAAAACATTTGGTGCAAGCTTGCCTCTTAGTAAGCTTTTTCTCCATCCCCTCAATCTTGCTTCTCCTCTACTAGCAATTAATAAACCATTCTGGCAATGTCCTTGTTCTGGTCCTTCCATGCTTAGAGGCAACCACTGCTGCTCTCTCAGAGATCCTTTTCATGGCATCTCTTGTAATAAAAGTTGTGTGTCACAAGGGTATCTTTCAGAAGGACAGTGCTAGCACTCACACCACCTGTTTCTGTAAAGCCCTACTTGCAGTATATATTGGCTCGTTAAGTGACCTTAGGGAAGTCAGTGCAATTTGCAGGACTGCTCAATGCCTTGAGAATTTGGCTGCTTCTTCAGGAGCTTGGTTCTGGGCTGAAGTACTTGCCAGCAAGAGCCTGGGTTTGAACAGTTTGGCCAGAGCTCAGTGACCAGAGCACTGTGGGTTAAATGTGTCTTTCAAAGTAAGGGTTTCTCAAGTCCATCCCACTTAGCCTGACCACCATGTACAAAATTCCCCAGAAAAAAAGGTTTTTTTCTGGGATTATCTCCCTTGTCAGTTTTTTGGAACAGCTGACCCAGGACCACCAGAAGTCCTGACTCTCACCCAAAAATCATAACATTGTCTAGAAACATGCCTGTTGTATGAAGGTGACTTTCTCAGTTTCTTTTACACATGTACTCTATGTTTCCTTGACCACACGGGCTAAAACCTTGCATCAGAAGAAGAAAGCTGGTTCTGGATTCCAGCAGCTGCCTGGGTCAATACTGCCACGTTCCCATCAAGTGCCTGCCCCAAGGTGCCAAAGGAAAACTTGGCTAAAAGTATGAGCCTGCATTTGCTAACTAGTGCAGGGCCTGAGTGTGTGCCTGAGCCCAGTCCCTCACCAGCCCCACCTCTGCTCCTCTGCTTCAGGTGGGGTCACTGGGCTCCAAAACTGAGCCTAGGGAGAACTGGCTTTAATTCAGACTGCGTTCCTGCAATCCACGTGGACTCACACAGCAGCAAGCTCATGGCAGTCATGTTCAAGCCTGGGCTCAGGCATGGTTTGGAAAGGCAGTTAGACACTCAGCCTGTGAGCATTTATGGCCAGACCTCCTCTACAAACACATTAAATGACAATTTCCCTTCTACAGTTACATTTTGAGGCCTATCATTAAGTCAGAATATTAGCAGTTCAGTGTCTCTCATGTTGATTTGGTGTCGTTCCAGCTCACTTGAGCATAAGTCAAATGGCACAGCCTATGTGCCTTGTAGAAGTCTCTTACAGTAATGCCACCATTTTAGCAAGCAGGTGGTATCTGTGCTCAGAGGGCAGAAACCTCTTCTTGTTGGGGTTAGTGCAGTATCTAAAACAACGGGGGCTGTGGTTCATAACCAAGGCTTCTAGGGTATGGCTGTACTAGTAAAGAGCCTGGAGCAGCAGTGTGCAAATGATGGTTCACTCGTGCCATATGGCATCCCAAGTGTGCCCGAGTGTGATCCAGAGGTGAGTACGTGGCAGCACAACTCCTGTTTCTGGTGGTGGGAGGAGAGGAGATGGTAGATCAGCCATGTTGGCACATATATATAAGTGCTGCTTGCATAGACTAAAAAGATTGTACCCCATATTGACCAAGTGCTTTTCTAATATAGCAAAAGTTGAAAGATTTTATGTGGAATATCAGTGATAACATTGCCAGTAATTGCTTTGCCTTCTTGCAAGCTTTTACCTTTCATTTTTATCTGAGGAGCAGAAGACTAAATAAACTGCACTTCAGCTGCTAGCTTCCTATCAAATACTTCATTTCCTCCATTGTCTGAACTATTTCTAAAACAAATTCTATGAATTGCTATGGAGAATTTATCTCCCTCTTATGCAAAAGTGGTCTAATCTCAGATATTTATGCCTTTGAGGTTATTCCATATAATGCACTATACATTATTGTCCTGATGCTGCAGAGACTATGGAGCATGTTTTCTATCTTGTGAGCACTTCCAAGAATTTCAGTGTAACTAGTCCTGGCAAGCAAACTGTATCATGTACATAAATCCTTGAAAGAGTAGGAGCTATACATGTGTCTAAAGACAAATACATGCAATATGTGATAAAATTTTTTGATGTATTATCTGTATTTATACATTTATATAGACTTAAATATAAAAGATATAGTAGAAAAAAGCATCCTTGTGCACATAATATCTTAATGCACAGTATACATGTGTACGTAGGGTTAATACTCTTCTCAACTTTAATGACATTTTCAGATATTGATGAATGCAGCATCAGCAATGGTAGCTGTGACTATGGGTGTCTTAACACAATTGGGAGCTATGAGTGTGTCTGTCCACCTGGAAAGAAACTGCACTGGAATAAAAAGGACTGTGTTGGTAAGTGGGAGAGGCTGAGCTGGAGGAGACTGGTGATGCTCCTGTTCTCCAGGAGGGTGCAAAAGCCTGTGGTTCTGTCTGAGGCATAATCATAATGTAGGTCCTCAAATTCATTCCATAAACCCAGATAACACCTGATCCTATGGGGGTATCATGGGCTAGGATATAACTGCAGGTGGATTAGAGAATGGGCAATATGTTGGATTTTGTGTTAAGGTTTGTTGGTTTGGCTTTTTTTTTACAAGTCACTGCAAACAAATCTAAGTAATCGTCTTATTATTTATGTTTTTTATACTTTTGTCCTTTATTCATCCTCTGTCCATCTCTAGAACCTCAGCTATAGCTATTTCCCTCTAAGACTAAATTATAAAATTAAAAATATTTTAACTATTTACAAACAGGACATGGTATTTGGGTTAATATTTATGTTCACAGTACCACCTCTGTCTGGCTAGGAAGTTTTCTACCCCCAGAAGCTAAAGCATGGAGCTAAAATTAAAAAGTCTGTGAGATTAAGAAGTGGAAAATATAATTTTAATGGTCATCTAAATGAACAGATCTTTTTGAGGGTGATATAGAATCATAGAATCCTTTAGGTTGGAAGAGACCTTTTAAGATCATCAAGTCCAACCATTAAGCCAACACTACTAAGTCCTCTGCTAAACCAGATAATTCCTGTGTGTGCTGTGGTGGTTGGGCTGTTAAGAGAGCTGTGCCACCAGAATGTGGGAGAGACATGTCAGGTCATTCCTATTACCTGTGGCTTTTGAGATCTAGATGTGCACACAGAACTGTGCAGAGAGGCACGTGCCTTCCAGAGTGCAGGTCTGGATCTGATCAGTCCTGAAATGGAGGACAGGAAGGAAAAGACTGATCTAGAGCTTAGGTCTAAAACTGTGAAGGAGTTTCTTTTGTAAGTCCAAGCTCAAAATCCAGATCTCGATCCTCCCTCTCTAATACGTGCTTATTTCAGAAATGCCCAGGCTTGTCATTTTGCTTTGTTGCTGCTTCTAGGCTGTTGTCACCACACCACTGTATGCAGGTGAATGCACAGGATTCTGAGTTGGGCAATGTCTGATTTATTTTTTTTATTTCTTTTTTTTTTTCTCCTCAGAGATGGTGAAATGTCTCCCGAATGCCAAACGAGCTCCTAAGGCTCAACTAGTGTGTAGTAAGGCAGGAGGCATGGAGAGCTGCTTCCTGTCCTGCCCATCCAATACTCTTTTTGTTCCAGGTTTGTACAAAATATTTGTCCCTCTAAGTCTGGAATGTGATGATTTTTCTCTGTCAGTACATTCATGGTTCTTGCATTCAGTTTTTCTTACAGACAGCTGTAAATGAGCAAAAACATGACTATAAATTACATTGAGCCAGACACACACATCACTAAATACAAGAAGAAGTTATTGTTAGTTACATTGAAGGTTTGGCCTTTATCAGTTGTTTTATCTGAGCTATTATTTGTGGGGTTGGTAGAGAAGTTCTGACAAAAACCCGTGACACACATCTACCTTAACCAGGATGGTGCAAAAGAGAAACTTTAATATATTGAATGTGTGTAGTAAGGCAGGAGGCATGGAGAGCTGCTTCCTGTCCTGCCCCTCCAATACTCTTTTTGTTCCAGGTTTGTACAAAATATTTGTCCCTCTAAGTCTGGAATGTGATGATTTTTCTCTGTCAGTACATTCATGGTTCTTGCATTCAGTTTTTCTTACAGACAGCTGTAAATGAGCAAAAACATGACTATAAATTACATTGAGCAAGACACACACATCACTAAATACAAGAAGAAGTTATTGTCAGTTACATTGAAGGTTTGGCCTTTATCTGTTTTATCTGAGCTATTATTTGTAGGGTTGGTAGAGAAGTTCTGACAAAAACCCGTGACACACATCTACCTTAACCAGGATGGTGCAAAAGAGAAACTTTAATATATTGAATTGCTATGTCAAAAGTGAGGGAGGAAAATGAACACTTCATTTCAGTGAAATCCTGCTAATTTTTACTACCATGTTTTTCAACTTGAGTCGAGTCCCCTGTGCCCATTGAGGCATCTGCTAAAAATGATGGACTCTGCATCATGGCCCAAAATACCCTGTGACTGTGTGACTGAGCAGGAGCAGAAATGAATCCCAAAGCAGCAGGTCCCCCTGTGGCTGCCACCACACATGATGGAGCTCCCAAACCAGCCAGGGGAGCTTAAAACTGGCATCAGTCCAGCCAGGGGAGCTTAAAACTGGCATCAGTCCAGCCAGGGCACTGAGGAGCAGAGGACAACCTAGCAACAGCTTTAAACTGGCCTTACTGTCTCGTGCAAAGTAGATGCAACTCAGTCTGTCTCAGGAGGCTCTGTGGCAAAAAGGATTTCTCAGCAGTAGTTGCTGGGTTTTGATAAATTTTGCTGGCCATGGGTCAAGCAAGAGTTGTTTATAGAAACAGGGGCATTTCACCACCCCCACCCCACCTTTGTATCATATGCTATAGTTAATTTTCATCTGCAGTTTTGCAGGTCAGATGGGGTGGGAGATGGCGATTGGTTTTTCATACATGTTGTGGTTTTGACAGAGGAGATGCTGCTGGAGCCTCTCTGCTTTCCACCTTCCTCCTGGCATTTCATGCCCTGGAGCTGTTCAGGCTTTATCTGCAGTTACACAGAGATTACTGGAACCATGCACTCATCTATTTGTATGCACCAATCCACAGTTTTGTCTGTGCAATATCTAAACCCTGCTATGGTTCCAAGTATGTTATTTTTTGTTTCTGCCTATAATTCTGTCAGTCTGAAGCTAACATTATTATGAAAGTATGTGGTTTATTTTTGAAATTATAGAAATAACAAAGTGCAAGGGCTCTGCCATGGACAAACAAAATATTTTCTACTTATGCACCATGGAATTATTTGCAGCTAACCTCATGCCAAATTGTGCCTAAAATGTAACATCTCAGTGCTGAAACAAACAAAACTTGGGGTCAACACTGTGGAGCAGTCGCCTCTTCTATTTAAACTATTTCAGCCATTTAAAATCCAAGTTCAGCATTTAAAATATCTCCTTATTTAGCAGCACTAACAAGTTTGTTCCAACCCTGAGTGTTGCTGCCAGGGGTGGCAAGGGGAGCAGGTGGTTTGTGAGGCTGTTGCCCCGTGCTGACTCTGTTGTGCCCCACAGATTCGGAGAGCAGCTACACGCTGAGCTGTGGTGTTCCCATCCAGCAAGGCAAGGTGCAGCAGAGGCGCAACGTCACCCTGCCCAGCTGTGCAGGTAGGTGCTCTCCTGCTTCCTCACACCTAGGGGGTCCACCAGACTCCTTGGGAGTTGCAAGACGTTCAGCTCTCAAGTTCCAGAAGGCCAGAATTAAGGT
>NW_008583657.1:46370-68982 GCF_000691845.1 Merops nubicus | reverse complement strand
GTGCGAGGCTTCCCGGCTCCTCGCCGTGAGCCCGCTCCCCCGCCCCGGGCTCCCTTGGGCGCTCCGTGTTCCGCTCTACGGGTGCGATGCTGGCGCCCGTCTTCTCCTTTCGCTGCTTTTACGCGTTTCAGGGCGTGAAAGGAGCGTGAAGTTCGTTACTCCGCTGAGCTCCGCTTAAAACCCGGTGTGCGCTGAAGCGTTTCTGCGGCTTTGCGAACGCGGCTTTCGGCAATTTAAAGTGAGCGTTTTCTCCTGCAACAGCTGTGTTTGAGCTAGCTATGGGTATCCTCTCTGGGCAAAGTTAATCGGCCTCCAAAGAGCAGGAGAAACTTTTTGTGCAAGGTTTAGGTGATGTGTGGGGCAACCTAAGGTATTTAGCATGCACATCTTGCTCACCTTTACGGTATTGCTTCTGTTTTCTGAAGAACCTTATGACTTCTCCGAGGTTACTAGCAATAGGATGAGAGGAAATAAGCTCAAGTTGTGCCAGAGGAGGTTTAAATTGGGTATTGGGAGGAACTTCTTTACTGATAGAGTAGGGAGGCTTTGGAACAGGCTGCCCAGGGAGGTGGTGGAGTCCCCATCCCTGGAGATGTTAAAAAAGGTGTAGATGTGGCACTTGGGGGCATGGTTTAATAGTCATGGCAGTGTTGAGTGATGATTTGACTTGATGAGCTGAGAGGTATTTTCCAACCTTAATGATTCCATGATTCTGTGACTTAGACACACATATGCGTATGTGTGTAAATGAGCAGCACTAAGCAGGTGGTACAAATATTTCTCCAAAAGCAGAATGTTTGGAAAACATTTATGTCTTCTACAATATAGGGAGATGAAAGGCTTCTTGATATGTTCACTGAAATTAACTGACAAAATAGCCTGCCCAGAATAGTTAACAACTATCTCAAACTGTCTCAAAGAAATACACATGAAAGAGGCAAATGTTGATCGCAGATACGTAAAGGGGAAATTTGTGTTCATGATGCTTGTGAAGGAAAAAGCCTTTCCAGCAAAAGTGTGGTGTATGTGGTATCCTAATGGATGCATCGTTGAAGCTGGCTGGCAAAATAAATAGATATGAGGCTCAGTTCCCAGGATTTTTAAAAGCCACTATTAAGATTACAGCAGAAGACTTTTATTTAAACAAATTTTCTGAATGCATCTATACAGGTTTTCCTGCTTTTTAAATGGAAACTTTATATGGTGAAGGGTTTATTAATTTCTTGCTTTGTAGAACTGATGGAAAACAGTATCTGATTCTAATTAGCCAGATAGTGGTATATCTGCAACATGGTCTGCTTGGGGATTGCATTCCAATTGAAAAGATGTAGTAAAAGCTATAAATTTCAAAGCACTGGCGAATTTCTCACATTTTACATTTTAAAGATTTTCTTCAAAAGGACTTTCCTCGATAATTGTGTTGTTTGTGTCAATTTATATTGTCCTGAAGGGAAGCTATGCCTGGGTAGATCAATTTCATGTTAAAAAAATACACACATGCAAGTAAAAAATGTACGTTTCTTCAGAGCAGGATTTTTTTTTTTTTTTTTCAGTATTTTTACACAGCAGCATAAATCAACCTTATAAATCTTAATGCAACTGTGGACAAAGGAAAAAAAAAAGCATTATTATGTGTAACTGTATCCAGGTACTGCAGAGAGGTCACAGCTAACATCTGGAGTTTCTGCCTGGTTCAGGGCACAACATAACATCTGTACAGGCCCCAAAGACTGTAAAAGTTGTATGTGCTGATACTTAGCTTAAACCAGGAGAGAGGTCATGGACTGAAAGGGCATTACTAGTATACTTAAGGACATTGAATATGTCTTGCAGCACTCATGCTAACTACATGAAACAATCTACCAGACAAAGAATAATAGTAATTAAGGTTAAAAATATTTTCTAAAGAAATAACCATATGTTCCATGTAAACAAATTCATATATGTAGTCAAAATATCAAACTGTACTTTACATAAACTGTATCTTTCAGCCTCTCAGTTAAAGTTATCTTTGATCACTTTTTCCCCTTAATGGTCCCAGAGCTAGATGATGCTGGGAACACACCAGCTATACTCTAGGCTAGGTGCTAAAAAGTCCATAAGAGCATGTTTGTTTTCCTTTCTATGGCTGTCAGTCGTTTTTAAAATTAAAAATTTGCAATTCTGAAGGACAATGTATATTTGTTCTGAAAATAAATCAGAACTGTGCATTTGACTCTCATCATACTCATTCTACTCCAGGTCCAGATTACCTGATGTGACAAATGACACCGTTTTTTTTACCTGCTGACTATCCTGTGTAGTCCTGATTTCTAGTTTGAACTGTGAATGTCCTGTAATAACGACAGTACCATGCCTGTCTTTGTCTGCCTTTCACCTGAGGATCCCATGTGACTTTTAACACTGGAGCTTTGCTCTTAAGACATCTCTCTACTTCTGCAGTAATTCTCCCTTTTTTCTTGTATCCATCTGTAATCATACCTCCTTCTTTCTCTGTCCTATCTTACCTTAATTCTTATGCTGATAATGCTTTGGTGTGCAGCTTTCTGCTCTTTGCCCTTGTACCTATCTCGGTAGCTCAACCAGCTTCTTGTGCTCCTAGCCTCTGGAAGGGTTTTTGAGGCATGTCCTTGTCCTGGCAACTCTTCTCGCAGCTTTTCCTGCCAGATGTTCTGCATCCTCTGCTAGTTGTGCATTGTAGCCATAACGTCTTGCTGCGGCTGTGTGCACACCTGTAAAGCACTCTGGTGAGAGATGTGTTTAGTTTGGATGTTAGAGGAGGAGGAGGGCTCCTCAAGGCCTCTGTCTCCCAGGCCTGCAGCACTGTGCTGCTTCACTCTGCTGTGTGCAGCTGACATCTCCACCTGTGAGCCTCAGCCAGCGGCGCCTGGCACGTGAGGTTACAGAGCAGAGAGGCAGTGCCTGGGCATGTGCTGCTTGGCTGGAGCTTATGATCAGAAGAGGATCATGAGAAGTCACAGCATTAGCCCAGTGGCCCTCTCCTTGCCACAGTGGCATCTGTCATCTCACAGTCAAATGGTCTGAGGTCTCCTATGGTGGGAGGCAGTGGTGACGAGGTCTTGTGTTACCTGTGATATGGTGTACAAGACTTGCCAAAACAGGGCATTGGCAGCTAGGCCAGCATTCTCCCTCTCTCCTCACTAGCTACTCAAGTGATTACTAACAGAGATATGAATCTGGGTAGAGAGTCAGTCTCGCAGTGGGAAGATGGGGATAAGGAATGCACAGAGATGGTACTCGCTGCAGCAGCAGCGCTGTGGCCATCACACCAAAGCACAGTCTTGCTGGAGAGCCTCATGTTTGGGGTCAGTGGCTATACCAAGGAGCACTGACTTTTGTTCTGTGTTCATCTTTCCCCTAAGGCAGACTAGGTGCTTGGAGTGGATTCACTCTAATTGTTCTGTGAGAAGAAAATCCCTCTACTCAGCCAAGTCCATCAGCACACAGGTTGGTCAATGTAGACACAAGTGAGAAGATGGGAAGGCTGAAGCACAAACCTCAGTTTTCTAGGCCATCAGCAGCTGCTAGTTCCTTCCCTTGTGAGTGGTGGGGAATGTAAATGAACTTATTTTGCTAGGAAAGTGCATGGCCATACATGCTTCTGAGGCTTTAGGGTTCATTCTAGTTAACCAGAGGTTTGTGCCATCTCCTTACGGCTTTCTGGAGATCCCCATTGCCCAGCTATGGAAAGCAGGAGGGAGAATGTCATGAAGGATCAGGAGGATATTTGGGTAAGTGAAACAGCCAGTGATAACCTGTGTATTTGACTACATGATGGAAGTCTCAGGTGCTGTGTTAGATCACATGAAGAGGAGGTCAATTGAAAATGGTAGGGTTGTAAGATTGTTAAATATTTAATGAGAGGGCTCAGAGCTTGAGAAATTTTTCCTTTCATCCTTTTTATCCTAAAAGGAGGGAAAATATATGCATGGAATGAGTTATCAGGTATATCAGATTTTAAGCAAACAAATGTCTGAAATCAAATGCAGTGCGTCTGTTTTACCCTTTTGAACCTGTACTGCCTTCAGCTTTATGACACTTGTCAGAGGACAAAATTCAGTTTGTTGAGGCTGAGAAAATTTGTGTAGTCTCATGCTACGGAAGAGTACTGAGAACAGAATATTGTGGTATTTGGAGAAGATATATAAAAGAGATATCTGCTCTGAAATCTGGGGCCAGTCTTATGAGGCATCATAACTTTGCCAGTTTTACAGCCATGAAGACAGAATATGCAGAACACACAAAACCAAACAACTCAAGCCCTAAAACATGTTTTAAAATTCTTGCTCTATTTTTTCTGCTCTGTCTTCTTATTTTCACAGTGCTGCTGGTATGAGTCCTACTGTAAGGCAGCATGGAATCTTCTCTCTGTCAGTGTTCTCAAGTGCACTAGTGGAAAGATGAGTCTGCTGTTGCTCTTCTGATGTGCCTCACTGCCTTGTGCGGTACAATACAGAAACGTGTGGAATTTCTGAGGTGTCTTGTTTTGGCCAAGTGCTGCTTGAAGGTCAAGGATGTGGCACAAGCTTGGCAGAAAATTGCAGAGGTGATGAAGTAGGTTCTGTGTGCCCATATTTAGAAATTCCAGTATTTTTTAGTAACTTGTTTTAGCATAATCCTGGAATTTGGGTTTAGGAAAACTAGTCAGCCTTTGTTTCAGTGAGTGTTTTACAGGTAAAATTAGATCTTTCTTATTAGAAAATATCTCTTGTGGGTAATATATAAATATGACTTCTGGGCACGCTAGTGTTTGTTTTTGTTGTTTTTTGTTTTGTTTTTTTTTTTTTTTTTAATTTTGTTTTGCTTGTTTGTTTTTTTGTATCTCCTAGAAATGCACAGTTGCAATGCCAACTTTGAGAAATGTCTGCTGTGGTCATATTGCTGCTCTCTGAAGTGGGCATTTTGGCTGCTGCATTCTCCAAATCACTCGTGTACAAGAAATGGCATCTGACTGACAATTCTGGATTTTAATATTGGATGTCACACTGATCTTCTCCAAAACCTTGGACATATTATTTGGTTTGTTTGATTCTCTAGGACAGAGGTAGTGCTGCTTAGCAATCTTTGAAATCCAGGGATCAAAATCATAATAGCTAACTAGGCCATCATCATTACGCTTCTGTTTGTGGCAGGGTTAAGTGTTGCAGGCCGGTAACTGTAAAAGATACCGTCAGTTAGAAAGAGTTTGTTTTGCACTTTGGCACTAAATCTCCTTTTGTGCTGTCTCTTATTCCCTCTCTCTTTCACTTTGTAAAAAGGAGTAGAAAGTCAGCAATGAGGACCCTTCTGCAGCTGTTGTTACCTGAAAGTGTAAAACAAATGCGAGAACGTGATGTGTGAAGTGATAATGCCTCAAGTGCCCTCTTACTATGATGATAAAGGTCTTACTCTTGACCATTCCATTTTTCCTCTCCTCTTTGGCACACTTTATTTTTCTGTACTTGTAGGACTTAAACTCTGGATAATAAAAAGAGCTCCTAAAAGGCTGTTCTTGTTAATTACCTCTGTGCAAGATTTCTCAACCTTTTTGAGTCTTTTTCACTTGTTTGATTAAAAATGTGTTGTGTTCATATTAATGGCATGGAGGTGATGGCATGGTGAAGTGAAGGATCCACTAATGGATCTCCAAGCAGACAAGAAATTTCCCACTGCAAATAGTTGCATAAAATACAAGTAGTTTTGGTATTGTCTCTGTGCTATCTGTCAAAGTTCTCTTATGTAAGGCTGGTTGCTGAAAGCCATCTCGTTTTCATAGCTGAAAGCTAGGGCTTTTACAACTACATAAGAATAATACAGCAGTAAGACTTACGAAGACAAGGTTTACAGAAATAAGGAAAAGTCATGTTTATGTGTGCATATCCTGTGGCCATATACAATAGCTTCTCTCATTTAGTCTGTTGTCCAACTCCTAACTCTCTTAGGAGCTGTTTCTTCCTCTTTTAAGAACTCTTCTTTCTGGTTTGTGTGGTTTGTTTTTTTGTTGTTGTGGTTTTTTTTTTTTTTTTTTTTTTTTTTTGTTTTGTTTGTTTTTTTTTTTTTTTTTTTGTTTTTTTTTTTTTTTTGTTTTTTTTTGTTTTTTTTTCCCTTTCCATTTGTACAGTCTGATTTCTGTCTGGGTGTTGCTTTAACTTGTGAAACACCCTTCCTCTTTAGCAATCCAAATACATAAATTGTCTCTATTTTGTACCTGTGCCACACTTAAAAGCTGTATTTAATTATTGCCTAATAATTAAAGATACTAATTTATAAATTGTAAGTAAAGTATGGAAGACATGATTAAAAACTGTGGCTGGTATGAATTTAAAAGGCTGTATGATTTATATGCTGTAAATATTTATAAACAGTGGCTAAAGGAGATGTTGCTTTTTTTTTTGCTTCTTCAGGAAAGAGTTAGGTTTTTCTGTTTGCCTCTTTGCTCAAGTGTTCCCTCAGTCACTCTAGGAGATGCTGACAAATTTTTAGAGAATGATGTGAATCGAATGTGTTTAGTTAGAATATCTTCTGAAGGCCTCATGCTTTGTTCTCTCTCTGCTGGGTTGGTGCATGCTAAATTTTCATTAAAAAGTGAACAGAGATAGTTGTATTTAAACACAACCAGATTTTCCTTAGAGACAAGTAAAATGTATGTACATTAAAGAGTTAGAGGGGCAATTATGCCAGGAACAGAGGATTAGCTTCTGTGCAAAGTACTTTAATAGGCAGATGGCAGCTATTAACTTATTATTGTGGGAGGAAGGAATCAAAGTCATAATCGCGGAGAATGTTTGCCACATTATTAAACTATCTAACCAGTGCTGTACACTGTTAGGTGCCTATGAGAATACTGAAGAACCAGTGAAGCCATGTGGCCTTGCAAGAGCAAATCCTTCACTTGTGTCATGGGTCAGACGGTGCACAAGATGTGATAACAAAGAAAAGATGGTGAAGAAGTAATGACTACTTGAAACAGGCTGACTGTTTTAAAAAAAAAAGGCTGCTGAATAATGCCATTCATATAAACTGAATCACAATGTTGTTTTGAAGATTTAAACAAGGTCTTTACAGAGTTAAGTAACAGACGTTGTCAGGAAACTGGAAGTCAAATACTACAATTAGAGGACAAAATGTCTCCCCTCGTGGCTTTAAATTGCTTCAACAGCAGAGAAGCATAGATAGTGAGTGATATAGATGAAGCATTAAACATGAGGTGTTAAGAAAAGTACAAAATGATGATAGTTTGTACCCATTCAAGAAAAGTTCAAAGACAGGAGCTAGATTTAGACCTGCATCTGGAATTAGAAGGCTGCTCAGCTGTGTTCATGTCTACACAGAAATATGGAGCATGAACATGTCCTAAAAGGGGAGCAACAGTATTCTAGTCATAGTTATATGCTGCACATGGGAATCGAAGACAGGAGAAGGGTAAGAAAGAATAAGATTTTAACAATTAAGTTGAATGGGGATGAAGATGTGATTGGAGGTTGTTAGCAGAAATGGAAACAATGGAATACTGGTGCGTTTTGGAACAGTACGTCTGGTTATGTCCATCCTGCAACAACGTATTCAGAAAAATCATCTTACGTAAGGTAGTAGAAGTCAAAGAGAAGACAAGGACTGTCTTGTGCTCTCTTCCTAGAGCTTTTTAAGGCAGTGAAGCTACCATAGGCATGGTAACAGACTGGGTGATCTGTATGGAATAGGGTAAAATTTTGAGTGATGTTCTTGCCATTGAGTGTGATCTAATGCAACCGCAAGAGCGTAGCAACTCATGCCCTGTGCTTGGCTAAGCCCCTTCCTTCTCTTACCAATTGACTTGACATTACCGGTGTCCACACCAGCTGCCAGAGAAGCTGACCCTCTTTAGTTCAGGGCTTATCTTCCCTGCTGATATTCAAGGAGGTAAAAAACACGCTCTATGTGATTTGAGAGTAAACCAGAGACCACAAAGATGGAAACTCTGTGTGGCTGCAAGTGCCAATCTCTGTCTCCTGGTCTGATAAATAGCTTCCCCTCCTGCAGTACAGTCATTTGTGTAACTTGGGTCAACTGCAGAGAGATGCCTCTTGTCTTCATACCCCACCCAACAGAAAGACAGGCCGAGAAAACCATTTCTGTGGCAACTTCACAGATATCCAGGGCCCTAAACCCCAGATGTCTCCACCCACAGCCTCACTAAGCAAACATATTTCTTTATAATGACATCCTACAAAACGCTGAGTGGGCAAAGCCGCAAAACTAATGATACCAAAGACTGAAGGCCTTAATATGAAGAACAGAATAATAAATGCCTCATCTCACAGTTCAGGGTGCTGGCAAAAACTTGGAGGAAAAACAAATGAATCTTTGAGTTGAACAGGCCCATATAGATGGTGCTATTCTTATTGAGGAGTTTTTTGTGCCACCACCTGTGCCTAGAGGATTAGTGTCACACTAACTCCAGATTCCAGGTTTATCAGAGCACCCACCCCAGCAATGACTGCCTAGCTGTAAGGCAGCGCGTTTGCAAGCAGCGAGCTGGCACAAAGTAGAGCTGCTCTTGAATATATGTGTAGTATTTGTTTCCACAGATGAAAAAATGTTTTATCTTAAAAAAAGGCCCTGTGCAAGGGAATACATGGCCTTTGGTAAAATTGTTTTTAAATAATATTCATATAAATGAATTTTATGTTGATTCAATACCTCCTTCTTGCTGGCTTTGGGCTCGTACATAGTCTTAACACTGAAGAAAAGCTCTGGGGACAGGAACTGTGCCTTTATGCCAACTTAGTGAGTTATTTATTGTTGTTAATTGATAATTGTGATGTTTCCTACAAAGCTTAGTCACAGATCATGGACTTGTTGTGCTAAGCAATATGCAAAACAGACAGTCCAGGTTCTTAAAAACTATCATCTTTACTCTCCCAATGTGAGAGACTGAGCAGATATAGGGGAGGATAATTTGTTGCTCCTCTCTCAGTGTTCCCAAATGTGTATTTTAGTATATGGAACAATGCTGAGACAGTTAATCTGTTTTAAAGCAATGGGAATAATGAATTGAGCCTGAATAAAGAATCTGTCATGTACCCAGTTGTAATTGCTTCCTGTGTTTTTTCCCTGGTAAGTGTACAGGATGAGAAGTGACATATCTGCCTTATGTGTTGAGGTAGCCGGATGGATTGTGGGGAGAGCAAGCAACCAGCTGGCCACAGAAAGATTTTGCTCATTTTGAGATTAGATTTGCAGAGATCTTGTTAGTTATGTGTTTTGTGATCTAGAGGATACAGATTATAGCTACTTGAAGAAATTATTTTTAAATTAAGAAATATAATGCTGTCACTTTTTTCAGCACAGATACTTTGTTGGTAGTTAATTGAGAAGGCTTGTGTGTTTAATTATGCTGTGGTTAGATTGCTGTCTAGTGATAGTCTTTTGCACCTGGCTTTAGAAAAGTACAATCAACTGATTCTTAGGAGAGAAAGGTTATAAAATCCTGCCATTAAGTTTCTGTGATTTTGATTCAGGGAAGCAGATGTGTGAGCTTAATTATACAACTGATGGGATTGTAGTCACTTCTGCCAGCTGAGGATGGGACCCAAGGTGCCTGTCTATTCTGAGATTATAAAAATGTACCTTCATGTATTTTTAGTGTAAAAGGGTGGGTTTAAGAAATGTGACTGACAACTTCTGCCTCTCACTGCCAGCATTTCCATGTCATAGCTCTTATCTTCCCCTGCATTGCTTTTTCTCTAGTCTGATTACATATGCTTTATTCCTTCATTTGTTTTATGCAGTTGGTTACAGTTTCTAAAGTACCTTATTTGTAGAGAACAAGTTTCTTTTGTGACTCAGTGTCATCCATTTTCTCATTCCCTATTATTCCATCATGACTTCATCTTTTTTTTTTTTTTCTGTTCTGCGTAAAGAAAGAAAAAGAGATGATAACTCTTCTACTTGTGGCATCTTTTTCTTACCCTTGACCTCATGGAAAATTGTGCAGAATGATCAGTAGAATGCACAGTAATTGGTACAATACTGTCATTACTTCCAGTATTGACATAATAGAAAGAAGCATCTGCTGTCTTTGAGCTGTTACATTTCACAACAATTGCTTTTTATTTCCATAGCTACAGCCTAGAAAGCAATGTCACCCTTGTCTTCCCCAGGCAGGAAGGATTATTATTTTATAGAAAGTGAGCTAGCTATTTAATGCATAAGATCATGCCTTGCATTTTGGGATGTTTCAGATAATTATTTTGTTTGGAAGATCAGTTCTTAGGCTAAAGCTTGGTTAATATTTTTAATAAGTTATGTATAGTTTTCTACCATGCTTGCTATTCTCACTTTTATCCATTGCACTTCTGTCCTTGGGGTGATGATCAAACTCCTTACCAATGTGTATGGATTCTCAGTGCAGTGGTCAGGCTGTGCACTCTCTTTTCTGCCGGTTATTTCTGCCTATTTGTGTGTAGGTTATCTCTCTTTATGGGCATAGATTGGCAGCTGTGTCAATGGCTTCTGGGGGAAAATAACAGAGATCCTCAATGTATGATTAATTTCTTTTTATTACACTAAACCAGAAAAAAAAGAATTAGTACACTTCAAATGGCTATCTATCCAGGAGCTTCAAATAAAAAGTCTTGCTATGTTTGCAAACCTGCCAATCTATCTCACAGCTATAGATAGATTTATTAATGCCTGGTTTTGCAGGAGTTAAGAGATGGAATGGAAAGCCTTAGTATGGCCTGTAATCAGCTGCTCCAGAAAGCCTACCATCTCAGAGTAAGTGTCCCCAGTCTATGTCCTAGAGCTCTTGAACATCCAAAAGCTGTGTTCCTTCCCTTTCCTTGATACTTACTACCCTTGACCCAAAGCCCAATGGAGGGAGGAAATGAAGACACTTGCCATCCATATCATAGAATGCTTTGAGTTGGGAGGGACCTCAAAAAGTCATCTAGTCCACCCCCCCTGCAGTAAGCAGGGACATCTCCAACTAGATCAGGTTGCTCAGAGGCCCATCAAGTCTGACCTTGAATGTCTCTAGGGATGGGGCCTCCACCATCTCTCCGGGCAGCCTGTTTGAGTGTTTCACCACCCTCATATTAAAGAACTGCCTCCTAGTGTCTAATCTAAATCTGCCCTGCTCAACTACTTATCTTTTATCCAGGGAGCATACTCAGAGAGAGAAAGGAAGATTAAGTCCCCATGGTTATAGGAGGTAGATTCTACAGGTGTTTTTAATGTTTACATTTGTATTGTAGAATCATAGAAAGGTTCAGGTTGGAAGGAACCTCAAAAATAATCTAGTTCCAACCCCCTTTCTGTGGACACCTCCCACTGGATCAGGTTGAGCAAGGCCCCGTCCGACTTGGTCTGAAACACCTCCAGTGACGGTGCATCCACAGTTTCTCTGAGCAACCTGTTCCGGTATCTCACCACCTTCATAGTGAAGAGTTTATTCCCGATTTCCGATCTACATCTACACTCTTCCAGTTAGAAGCCATTACTCCTTGTCCTATCACTACAGGCTCTTGTGAAAAGTCCCTCCCCAGCATTCTTGTAGGCTCTTTTCAGATACTGGAAGGCTGCAATAAGGTCTCCCCAGAACCTTCTCTTCTCCAGGCTGAACAACCCCAACGCTCTCAGTCTGCCCTTACAGGAAAGGTGTTCCATCCCTCTGATCACCTTCATGGCTCTCCTCTGGACTGTATTAATTAATATGACCTATTATCTACGTGACCTGTGCATCTTGAGTTCTTTCCTCTCTGAACCAGGATTGACCCAGCCTCTGGGTTTATTTTGCAGCCATAGCTTCAGAATTAACCTTTGTTCTGCTCCAAGTTATAAGTCCTCTAGGAGAAAGGCAGGCTGTATGGCAGTTGGTAGGCTCATGCAGTTCAGACTTGTCCACAGTTAGAACTGAACCATAAGGAAAGATCTTCCTTCAAGTAGTTTGTTTTCTAGCTGGGTTAAACAAAAGCATATTTTCCTATTTAGATCCTCCCATAATAACTTCAGAGTGGAAAAATGGTACTGGAAGTCCTCGCAAAGTTTTAATAGTTTTTCTGACTAATTAACTTATTTACTGTACATGCTTCTAGTCCCCTTTTCCCTCCCTTAATCTCTATATCTGGCATTAAGACTTTACATTATAAAGAAGATCAAAGAGACTAATGCAATGTCTGCACGGTTCCTTTGTTCTATTTACCATTTCATCCCTTTGAAGACTTAATTGCAATTTAAATTTGGAAACAAGTATTTTCCAATTTAAAATAAGAAACAGTTCTTCTGCATACCATGCTATACTGTTAACTACACTATAATGACATGGGGGAAGAAGCTGTAACATGTCATTTTGCTTTCTAGAGGGGTTATATACTTAGAAGATGTTTTCTCACTATTTGATATGAATACCAGATAGCAAGGCAGGTATACTAATTTTAATTGGTTGGGAAACAAAAAAAAAAAAAGCAATAAAAGTATTTCAGTTCTTAGCTGTTTTGCTAGAATAAATTATGATCTATATATTTCCCTGAAATTAATGTCAGAAAATGTACATGAGCAGAAATTTGGTGTTCTTGCCTTTAATTTTGCTGTCTTTGTGGTTAATTCAGCAGACATCAATGCCAGTAGTGTGCCCTTTTTCTGTTTTGTTTTTATATGGTCAATACTAGAAATAGCCTGATGGGTATAGAATCTGAGCCTAAGATGAATATGTAGAAAATACATGAAAAGTACTAATTAACTGGATGAAGATATTTTAATCTTCAGATACCCAAATGAATCTGTCTTAGATTTTGTCATTGTATTGCTTGGTTAATTTAAATTTTGTGAAATAGTTACAGATTCTGTTTTTTTCTAGGTGGCTTATTTAATTTGTCAGCCCTACAATTCCAGTAGGAAATGTGCACAGGTACAGCTCAATGCTGAAAGAGTTTTTTGTATTGAATCAGATTTAACAGCAGACTGTAGAATTTGGGTTTCTAGTCCTACCCACAGCTACCCTGGACTTTGGGAGAAAAATCAAAAATCCCTGTGAAATGTTTCTGCATATTGTAACACCTTGTACAGTTGTTGAATTATCTTGTCTTATGAATCTTTCAGAAGATCACATTAAATGTGTTCCCCCAGCTATCCACCTCCTACTTTTTCTGTATTAATATCCTAATACAAAGGGTTGTCTACTCAATCGTTTTGAGTGAGATTCTTCTGTATGACTTGTGGTTCGTAATTACTGATAATCCCATACTTTTAATGTTTCCTGTATATTTTATCTAATTACATGTGACAGCAAGTACTAAAACTTTACTTAAAGTAAAAACCAAACAGCTCTTTGCAATGATTTATACCTACTGTATGCTTTCCCATACTTTATGGGGGCTTCTGTTTTTCCTTTGAAGTAACACATGTCCAGACAATCGCTAGTCTGCCTGTTTGTGGAGGATAAACGCGTTACACATGAGTATATTCTTAGTGTAATATGCTGTAGGAATATAAGGGTGTATGAGACCACAGGGACCTTCAAGTCTTGTCCCCAGAAATCTTAGGCCATAAGAAGAGGGGCTATCTGGAATAGATAATGAGGGAAGTGGGCTGGGTCTCTGAGCAAAATCCTGTGATGGCATATCTCAGATCTAAGTCTTGACTGAGCTTCTGGATTGATCTTGATTGCAACTGGAAGAAATGGAGAGAAGGGAATAAGCAATGAATACTCCTCAGCTGACCATGGAGAATGAAGGATGGAAGGTCCGTGGAATAGTTTCTAAGACAACTTCTGCTCCATTGATGCCTCTTTTGTGACTTTTTCAGTGCAGGGAAATTGCTGGGCACCAGCAATTAAGGCACAGCAACCAAAATTAAATTCAGGAGAAACAAGTTTCACTTACTCTGGATAAGATAGAGGAGCTAAAATAGAATAGGTGCTAGTAAGTAGTGATGTGTGGACTCTCTTCTCATGTCCTACCTGTGACCTGATTGAATGAAACTTGAAAACCTGTACTTCAGATGAATACGTAGAGGGCAATGCCTGAAATATTGAGCTGTGAGTGAAGGATGTAAGAGATACAGGTCATCACCAATGCAATGGGTTCTTGTGATGGCTGGGAATTAATTGAGGAGCTTGCAGTACCTATACTGCAAAGTGAATCAGAAGCTATTCACCCGACCAACAACTAAATTGCTATTCTACCTGTGGAAAGTTAATGCCTGACTCCACACCTGGATATGGGTATTATTCTAAAATCATAGCAGCTATGCATCTAAACTATTTTAGTAACCATGATAATTCAGTTTTGGGTTTTTTTTGTTTGTTTGTTTGTTTGTTTGTTTTCAGTTTTGACCACAGCTAGAAACAAGGCATGATCTTCAGTGTTTCTGGGTAGAGTGGGTAAGAGGAGCAAGGAATGCAGCTTAAATGTGACTCCTCTGTAAAGATGCACATACGCAGTAGTGAGGAAAAGAAGCAGCATTTGGATTTGACCTTTAATTTGACCTTTAAGGGTTTCCTCCCCCCCCTTTTTTTTTTTTCTTTTTTCTTCTACTACTAAAGGTTTTATGCTAATCTTGAAAACATCTCAGCTACTTATACAACTCCTTGCTCAGAGTGATCAAACCTTCATGGCTTCTAACTAACACCTATGCATCTTTAGGCAAAAATACTGTCTCTACCAGACCAACTCTCTGTGTCTTATCAGGAGAGGAAAATGCCTGCCCTGAGAAGAATCCTGGCAGAGTACGTTCTTTTAGTCCCAAGATTTTGAGACTATATGAGAGCAATACTACTAGGTCAGCTTATATGACATCCCTTAAAGAGCTCTGGAGGGTGCTAGGCTGCACCTTGGAAACCTGCCCCTAAAGGACAGCCCCATCATCATCAGGGACTCACAGTACTCCCCTCAATCTGGAGATTCTAGTTTTAAGTGTGTGATTTGATGGTGTCTAGGGAGAGAACACAGTATCATAGAATCATTAAGGTTGGAAAAGACTGCTGAGATCATCAAGTCAAACCACCAACCCAACAATACCATGGCCACTAAACCATATCCTGCAGTACCACATCTATGCATTTTTGAACCCCTCCAGGGGTGGTGACTCCACCACTTCCTTGTGCAGCCTGTTCCAATGCCTCACCACTCTTTCAGGAAAGAAATTCTTCTGAATATCTGATCTAAACCTCCCCTGGTGCAACGTAAGCCTATCTCTTCTCATCCTATCACTAGTTACTCAGGAGGAGAGACCAATACTCACCTCACTCCAACCTCCTTTCAGGTAGTTGCAGAGAGCAATAAGATCTCCCCTTGGCCTCCTTTCTCCAGACTAAACAATCCCAGTTCCCTCAGCTGCTCCTCATAAGACTTGTTCCCCAGACCCTTCCCCAGCTTCATGGCCCTTCTCTGGACCTGCTCCAGCACCTCGATGTCTTTTTTTAGACTGTGGCACCCAAAACTGAACACTGTACTCTCAGTAGCTGCAAGAAATGTTCTGCTGTTTTTGCAGTGTAGCAGCGCAGAGATACCCACAAGCTCTGGGCAACCACTCCACCTGTGATCAACAGCAGAGGTCCTAGCTCAAGGCTCCAGAGCAGTAGGTTATGGTGTGAGGGTGCCTGGGCTGATAAGCTGGGTAACTTGACAGGGCTAATGAGCACAGAACAAGTTTGCACTGATGCAACTGAGTTGGTGGATACTGACATCTGTTGTGCTCCATTTCAAATATAGTTATGTCCTAATTGTGACCACTCTGCTTATTATTGCTGCTTTAGCAATGCCACTGACTATGCAGAACCTGGCTGTCATCTGGCAGGAGTAAAAGTGTCGGATATCCTGGAGTTCTAGAATTACTGTGAGTCTCAGTGCAGTGAAGTCAGTTAAACCTAATAATCAGGGGTAGGAATCCTGGCAGAGTAGGTTCTTTTAGTGTCTTTATTTTGTAAGCATGCAGGTAAAACTATATTAGTTCCCTGCAAATGAAACCAGTTGGTAATTTGGCAGTAATGATTTTGACCAGGCATATGTTCATCGCTTCATGTGGAAAATTAATTTAGCTATTGGGAAATATTTCACTGTGAATTTTTGTGCTCCCTGTATTTTTTTTGTTTTTTTCAGAAAGACCCTTAACTGAAAGTTAGTAAGTAATAAGTATTTTCCCTAATCCTACAAATTGGGAGGAAAAAAATATTTAATTTTACAGCTTCACTATACATTCAGTAAGCTTTTGAGAAAACAGAACCTTGAAATGTTACCTGACGAGGTTCACAACTTCCCAACAAGCTTATTTTACTAAGCAGCTAATGATCATTTGAATACTATTATTTAAGATAGCCTAAATTTAAAGGAAAAGATGGGGTTTGCCTGGAGATCAGCAAAGGGAAATTGAGGTGCACTGTAAAAGTTGTCCTATTCCAGTGCTGCTGGAAAAATGTACCTTGGACATCTGATCAAAATGCCATCCTGTATTTTCATTTGTGTGAGAAGTCACAGGTTAGTTATGTAACTATAGATATATTATGACTATGTGTACATACATGGTTAACTATATGGATATACACTGTGTAGATAGATGTAATTCCAGATGAATTAAAAACAAGTTAAGTTCCTTCTACCTCCAAAGGAGGTGTGAAACTAAGAAGAGCTGTGTTAAGCACTCAGCTGCAGGAACCCTGTGTATAAACGGAATGTCTATTCGTGCACCCATGTGAATGTCTGCACTGCTAAGATGCATATTTCTTTTTTCCTATGTGAAATACCCAGTTGTTGGAAGCAAATGCATGTGGTGATGTGTAAAAATGCGGTGGTATCTTAAAATTTGGGCTTTTAGGTGCCACTCTTCTATATAGTGTAAAAAAAATACTTAGATTCTAGGACTCAGTTCTAACCATTTGGCTCATCTTTGTGTGTTTTCATGAATTGTTAGATTGTGTGCTTAAACAAAATGTGTAGCTAGATCGAACACACTAAGTAGGTTCCTACTTTGATTCTTAAAGAATTATGCATATGACTAATTCCAGATGGATCAGCAGTCTCACTGAGCTCCTGTGTTCTATCACAGAATCACTATGGTTAGAGAGGACCTTTAATATTGTTGAGTCCGACCATTATCTATCTCTACCAGGCCACTTCCACGCCATATCCCTGAGCTAGATGGCTTTTAAATGCATCCAGGAATAGTGATTCAACCACTTGCCTGGGAAACCTGTTATCAAGTCCTTGATAACCCTTTTGGTGTAGAAGTTTATCCTAGTGTCTAACCTAAACCTCTGCTGGTGTAACTTAATACCATTTCCTCTTATCCTGTCAGTTGTGGCCTCAGAAGAGGCTAATTCAGGTAACTGTAGAGAGCAATAAGGTCACACCCCTCTGCCTTCTCTTCTTCAGGCTAAACAACTCCAGTTCCCTCAGCTGCTTCTCATAAGGCTTATCTTCAAGACCCTTCACCACCTCTGTTGCCCTTCTTTGCACTTTCTCTAGAACCTCTATGTCCTCCTTGTACTGTGGTGCCCCAAACTGAACACTAGATTTTAGAGGACTTGGATGAGAAGCAAGAGATGGGAACTGGGACTGGCACTGGGTGATGCTGCAGAGGATCATGCAGAAGACTGACGTGCATGTGCTCTTTTGGAATGGATTGTAATTTTAGTTCAGTCTTGAAGTCTGAACTTGACCATTTGGTCTAGCTGGGTATTACTCAGTTGTCTTGGGTGATTTGGGCCCATGTTGGCTTCCATCTCTTATTGAACTGTTGTCCAGCAATTTTGGCCTCTCTGCCTAGTCAATCCCAAATTAATGGTCTCGCTTTAGAATAGATCTGCCTTTGATTTTTAGCTCAAGTATCGTTTGCTCCAGGATCACCTCATCTCACATGTACACCAAGATTTTTCCTTAAGATATTTCAGCCTTAACCCTGTCGCCTCTGAAATTCTTCTTGGGTTTCCAAGAGCTGCCCCATACTGCTGTTCCTCCACCCATGAAAAAGAGACTGCTTTCAAGACCCTGGAGACAAAGCATGATTCCCATAGCAACGCTATTAATCCTCAAACAAATACCAAACAACAATTGTGCTTAGAGATAGATGGTTGTTAATAAAGGTGATTTGGGAATATTCATACTGAATAAATGTGCATTTCTTTTGTTGAGACTTTGGCAAGCTAGGTTTCCCTGGCACACTGCTTTCTGAGTAATAGCTAAGGTATCAAATGCTTTCATGTTTTTTAAAAGGTTTTCTACTTGAGGGTGGTGCTCAGTCCTTGCATGTGGTGCCAAGCAGGGTTTCAGCACCTGTGTTGCTGCTCTTTGTCTTCCCACTCGGGAGGTTGCAATTAGGAAGGCTGAGTTCAGCACGCTGTGCTCTGCAGTGAAGTTGGGCAGACTGAGAGAGTTGGGGCTGTTCAGTCTGGAGAAGAGAAGGCTCCGAGGTGACCTTATTGTGGCCTTCCAGTATCTTAGGGGGGCCTACAAGGAAGCTGGGGAGGGACTTTTTAGGATATCGAGTAACAACAGAACTAGAGGGAATGGGGCAAAGCTGGAAGTGGGCAGATTCAGGCTGGATGTGAGGAAGAAGTTCTTCACCATGAGAGTGGTGAGACCCTGGAATGGGTTGCCCAGGGAGGTGGTTGAGGCCCCATCCCTGGGGGTCTTTAAGGCCAGACTGGATGAGGCTCTGGGGAGCCTGATCTAGTGTGAGGTGTCCCTGCTTATGGCAGAGGGGTTGGAACTGGGTGATCCTTGTGGTCCCTTCCAACCCTGACAGATTCTGATTTGTTTTAGCAGAGGACTTTAGAGCCCTAATGGCTCAATGGTTGGACTTGATGATCTTGGAGGTCCCTTCCAACCTAAATGATTCTATGAATCAAACCAGTTCTGTTCTGTTAAACAGGAGGAAATCCAGGTACACTGGCGGGGGTGTGTGGGGTGGAACTCTAGGTGGACAAAATGACAGAAAGCTGGAGGGAATTTTGCTTTCTGCGTGAAAAGATGAAGTACTCTATTTCAAGCTGTTGAATACTCCAGACTTCTTGTAATCTCTATTGCCTACTGCCAGAACTTAAACTTAAATTCTGATCTCTTTGTAATGGAGTATACAAGCCCCTGTGTACCTGGGAAAGAAATTGTTCTCTCCTGTATTAAGCAGTATACAGGTATCAGGAGTCAGCTGAGATGGGTGATTACCCCAGTGAAGAACTGAAATACAGGAAAATGTGCCAACCCAGATGCAGCCTGGAGAATTTTCTTCCACAGCAAAAACAGATTGAGAACTTTAAAACAAGTTCCAGAGCAGTGAGAATGTTTTCTGTTATCTCATGTTTTGCATTGTTTTCTTTGCAGACAATGAAGAATGAGAGGCTATTAATAGCTGGAACCCCAGCAATCATTCTTCTCTTTACTAAGTGATTAGGAGCCAAGATATCTTCTGTATATATTATACCAAGCAGGACCAGGTCTCACAAACATTCATGTATGTGTTTTATCTTGGTCATGATATGTACTGATCCTGGTCTTGGACATGCAGAAGAAGAGAATAACTGGAGGTTCAGTATAATTTTTAACCCTTCACAGGTTTATGCTGAGTGATCAATGTATGGTTCTCTCTAGCATTAAGAAAATTCAAAGAGTAGGTATGGCATTTGCTTCTGCAAACTGTGTGCATCTGTACAGTTCTCAAATTGCTGCAATCAGAGGTACCTGTAAAGCAAAGTTGGCTCAATAACATACTTCCTGTATTGCTCATTGTACTATCACCACTGTTGACGTCAGGGATCCACATTAAACAGCTTTCTTATTTTGAAGAAAAAGCTTTCTCTTTTTTATCCCCCCTTTTTTCTTCTGTATTGTTAGAAGCAAGGAAGTGCCTCGTCATGGACTAGCGGGGTCCAAGGTGATTTCTTTCTGGGAATGAGTGGTGCTTTCACATACTAAATTGCTTCTGTGCAGACATTACTATCTGATACTTCCGATAGCTTTTCAGAAGCAAAGAGGAGCAGAATCCAAATGACCTTTAGCAGGAAAAGGTTGTTTTGGTTTAGTTTGGGTTTTTTCCTAATGGGTGAATATGATAGCATTCTTAGATGTTAGGGGAAGTCAATATTGTAACTGAAATAATAGATAATGGTTGTATTGACCTTTTAATTCTTTACTTTAAGGCCTGTTGGAAACCCAGTCTTTGCATGAAGCAGATGAAGATGTGGTCACTGATGTTGATTTCACCAATGTGATTTCTGAAGAGGAAAAAGAAGAACTAAAGATTGAGCTAGCCAAGGTAATGAACTTGAACTTCTGTGAGTGTTACTGTTTTTACTTCCTTAATCTGGAAAATACTAACTGTAGAATAAAGGACACATCATAAAGATATGCTCTTCCTATTTAATACAATTATTCTAGGGTACAATAATGTGAACCTATTAATTTCCGTAGATATTTTTTGAAGATTACATATCTTCTACTTGCTGATTTTAGAGAGGAAATTAAATATACATTACCATTTTAGTCAAGATGTGTTGGTATTTATAAACCTTCTGTTATAAAGAATGAAAAGGTGTTCTTTGTATTAGATCTATGGTACTGTTGTTACAGTGGTTGTGACACCTGATTGAAAAGATTCTTTGAGTGCTGCTCAGAGGAAAATCTGATGGTGATGGTTACAGAAGAGACTGATGATGATGAGCATGATGACTTCACCACGTTTTTGTTTCCTTAGGCACTGGTGTGTTTGGAGGCAGTTATATTTTTGGTTTGCAATTTTTGTTTGCTTAATTAAAGAACTTCAGGAAATGTCATGACACCATGAAGAGGTTTAAAAATAATACTTAGTAACAAGGAGATGGGATAAAAATGGTATGAACCATGTGGTCTTTCTATTACAAAGATTAAAGAAACTGTCTAGATTCAGTCTAAAGTGGGAGGGTGGATTCACTTTTAATTACTGCTGTTAAATACTGCAGAAACAGAGGTGAAATTCCAAAGTGGAAATGAGAGAATGGGAAAAAGTGAGGGCTTACTCATTTTAAATATGAGACAAATAGGAGAAATCACAGCTGTACGAGGGAGGAGAGTTATTTTTGTCTTAATTGAAGTAATGGATTTTTAAGACAGTAGGTTAGAAACTTCACATAGCAAGAATAAAATAACCCATTTGAATTGTAGGAAACCTAGAATTTGGAACTGTGAACATACGCCCCCAAAGTGTAAACTGTCTGGGGAAAAAGCATTCTTTCAGAATTGTTCCATAGTGCTCGGTGAAGCATTTGCTGCTATTACACATAGCATAGGCACATCCAGAGGACAGTTTGTTTGCAGAGTTTGATCCCTGTCCTTCATACAACATAAACATTTAAATTAATATTGTTATATTAAATGCTCTAAGAATTTACATTCTTAGTGACTATCAAGTCATTTAGCTTCAGTGCTGATAGAGGGTTTTCTAGTGGAACAAAACCTAAAAGATTGTTTTTTCACTTTAATGTTTTATCAAGCCTTGTGTTTCTGAGTCGCTTGTTATTTTTACTTCATTGATGATCCTGTCACATCTGTAAATAATAACAAGAAACCTGAAACTTTAACATGTTCAGTTCACCACATAGGAATGAGATAGGAGTTGGGGTGTTCACTGCTGGCTTTTCATCAGGGCTAGAGGCAGTGGGCACACACTGAAACACAGGATGCTCCTCTGAACATCACGAATACATTGTTACTGTGAGTGTGACTGAGCACTGATGCAGGTTTCCCAGAGAGGCTGTGGAGTCTCCATGCTTGGAGATATCAGAAGATGTCTGAGGGCAGACCCAGGCAACTGGCTCTACGTGGCCCTGCTTGGGCAGGGGGATTGCACAAGATGAACTCCAGAAGTCCCTTCTAACCTCAGCCATTTTGTGCTTCTCTTCTCTTTTCTGGTGAAAGGGATTTGAGAGGCAGGTGGAAACAAGGAAGGAAAAAAAAAAAGAACAACTTGCAGCCATCTGAGAATGATACACCTCTCTCAAGAGAATTAATCTCAAGAGTTTCTGGCAATCCTTCCTGCTTTCTGATTCCTATAGGAACAGAGAGTTCTCAGTGGGTCATGGTAGAAATGCTTTAATTCATGTACCAACACACAAATAAGATATTGCCTTTTGAATATTATGATCTTGGCTGACCTAGAAATTATATTCTGAATTGCTTGCAGCACTTTACTGGTGTACAGCTTATGCTTGAATACAACGTAAAACTGATAATTATGCTAAGAAAGGTTTGGAAAACTTGAATTTAGAGTGTACAAAGTCTAAACTTAAATGATGCTTATGATTCTTAGAAAAGACTATAAAAAACATGTAAGACCTTGACTCTTTCAAAAAGGAACCTCTGTGGGAATTGGCTCATGTTTCCTTTTGAAAAGCTGTTAGTCTTTACTTCCATGCCTCCTCCGCTCTCCTGGAGGTAGTTTTGTTTTCTTCCATGTCCTTATGTGTTAGGTAATACCTGTTTGAGCCTGTAGGAACAAGCACCTTTCTTCTTATTGTTCTGAAAACTTCCAATTTTCCTTAATGCTGCAGTCATTTAATAGTTGATCTAATGAGGAGCTATGAACACCAGTTGTGCAGGTATTTAAACAGAAAAAGTACATTCTATCTCTGTATATCTGCTGTATATATTCTCTGTCTTCCTCTTTC